>NC_084998.1:20582301-20589801 GCF_963854185.1 Sardina pilchardus
CCATCCAAACAAGATAGTGAAAGGTTGTCTTATGCCAAATGTTCTGAAAGTGGTCCATACTACTGTATGACTAACCTGTTTTTATTAAACCCATTCACTTTCTGAATAGAGTTTGAGAACATTGCTCTGGGGAAATGATTCCAGTCATAGCATAATGGGCATAGACTTTGTGTTCATTTGGAAAGCTTTGGACTAGCCCGACCAATCACATTGATCAGGGATTTGAAATTTTGGACCAGCATAACCAATGACATTGACCAGGGATTGATTGAACATGATTGGTTTGTGATTGATTGAGAGTGGCTTTTTTGCTGCCTACATGTTCACTGTGCAAGTGGGCAAATGTGTAAGTGTGACTGTGTGTGTAAGTAGTCTCTAACAATGTGTGTGGTGCATCCTCCACTGACTCTCGACTGCCCAAAACAAATTTGTCCATTCGGTGACAGTAAAAACTAATCCTATGGTGGCCCATAAGGGTCATACATAATTTACATTTCAGAAAACAAAATGACTGAACATCTCCAAAATAAACTGTTTGCACAATTCAATCCTTTTGAAAGCTAGGCTATTAAAACTTGCAAAAGGGATTGACGTGTGCAGACAGTTTATTTTTGAGATTTTCCTTTTTTTTTTCTTTTTTTTTCGTCTGGCACTCTTTATTGTGAGTGCGGTGTGACTCCTCCATAGAAAACACAATTACGAAACTAAAGACACATTTACATTTCAAAATGCCAAAACTGAAGACTCATTTACAAACTACCATGGACAGAACACATTTACAGTCAGAAAACAGAAACACAAATGTAAAAAAACAAAAGATGTGATACATTTTTACCAAATGTGGAACAAAAGGCATTGGTAGGTAAATAAAAGGTAACAAGACACAGAGGCTTCATTCGAAACGGAAGGCATCTGCCTACTGCCTCCCTCCCTAAATAGAAAGCTCTCTCACTAGACATGACTTTAGATTAAATGTGTCGTTTAAAAATGAGCATAGCACTCTAGAATCTTTGGTTAACACTACGGTATGACATTAGCAAAAGCCTGACGTTAAACTGAAATTAAATTAAATTAAATTAGCCTACAGTACGTAAGCTAGCAGGCTAACGGTATAAAAAAAGTTTCACTGGCAGCTAATATATCAGACCAGGCGTTATTAGTGGGTACAACAATGGTATAACTAGATAAATAGTTTATTTTCAATCTACATTCTACCAATCTACCAAGCTAAATAACGTCACACAAATGACATTTCAACAGATTCAGCAGTCATTTACCGATATCGGCAGCCATGTTTGTTTTGTTTTCACATCTGATTCAGACGCGGCCTCAAAGGATTATGGGTAGAAGGCAGCTGAACATCGATGCTGCCTTCAAAATTGACCGTTATTCAGGAAATCTAACACCGTCCTAAACGAACGCGACGCGAACATTAGAGATAAAATCTGTTTAATTCCATTGTTTTCAATTGGAGTGTCCTGACTGCAAGCGACGCGAGCAGCACGACACAATACGACGTTTTGAGAGAACTTTTGTCGGACGCCACATTTCTATTTTCTTTTTGTCGCTCGCATTGCTCTGCTATTTTGAATGACAAATATGGAATCCCGTGACGCAACACAATGGCATATGTAACGGATTCAGCGTAGACAGACAACGCTCGCTTGGATCAGGTTAGGACAAGGTGTAAGATATCTTAGAAGACAGCGAAAATCGTTTTTTTGGTTTCGAACGGCACTTGCTGCCTTGCTCTCTAGTTAGATATCTTAGAAGGCAGCAGTTTTTCCCGTTTCGAACAGAGCCAGAAAGTGCTTCTGTTCACCTCACTTGTAAATCAAGCAGTGTTGTGCGTTGATGAGGGCATGTTCTTCTAACTAAATTTGTGGAAGGTGGTCACCACTAGGTGGTCACCACTATAGTCTCCATTTCTGCTGGTTACTCAATCAGTGCCACTGCTGGCCATTTGGGTACCAAAAGCAGAACTGTGCAATATTTGAAAGCAAAATCATTATAACTTTATCAATATTGCACTGCACTGCACTGTATGCAATTCACAAAAAAGTAGGGCAATGTAAATGTGTATTTAGATTTGTTTTTCTGAAAACTAGAAAACTTTCAAACTGGAATGTCTTTGAGTTGAGCTACTGAATGCTGGTCTCACTGCGACATTTGTGATGTTTTCCACAGGCTGTTTTTTCTCTCCAACTCTGCACTGTAATAAAACTGTGTCACCAAACAGAAAGGTACTGTAATAGAGAGCGACAATTCTACACCACTCAGAACGGGTGCATTAGTTCACGACAGGATGGACCTCATATTGAGCCATGATAAACTCTGTTATTTGATACATTATGGTCCCTTGTGTACTTAGTATTTTGGTTTATTTGCAAAATAAGAAGTACAGCCATTTGTGTTTTCATCACCACAACCAGCCTATTATACCTCATTTCTATTCAATAAACCTGAATGAACCCAGTGTGGCTGATTAGGGAGAGAACTGGAGGGTAGATCTCGCTGAAATGACTGGACACCTTTGTTCCCAGCTGTGTACCTTGATGTGTAAATTGCTCGCTTATTAGCGCAAATGATGCGTGTGCACAACCTTGGGGTGACAAGGGAGCTGTCTTATTTTTAGTCTAGTGGTGGAACGAAGGAAATGATGCAAACAAGGAAAGATAAACAGCCCTGTAATGCACTATATACTGGCATGTGGTCTGCTGGTGTATGTCTGTGTGAATGTTTTTTTTGTGTGTGTGTGTGTGTGTGTGTGTGTGTGTTGGGGTGGAGGCGGGGGGTGAGGTTACAGTCAGTGAGGTGGGTGTTTTACCAGGAAGTTACGCTTCAGTGGAGATGTAGTGTAAGTCCTTTATTTGGGATTACTTCATTAAGAGGAAGTGAATGGATGGCTGGACCTGGTCTTCAGGTACATCCCTCACGGGGATTATACAGTCCCCCTAATGGATTATGGCTCTTGTCAAGAGCCCAAATAACTGTGCTCTCAAGTTAATACCCTGGAATGATGTAACTGGGATTTTACATGTTAAAAATCTGAATTTTTAAATGAAGCAAGTGTCAGGGGCTTTATCATTTTGAGTGGGCCTACAGGTTATCGAGCTGTTATGCTTATTACAGTGCGAGTGAAGAACTTTATATACAGTAGACCCCCCCCCCCCCCCCCCCTAAATATGAACTGAGTCAAGCAGCATAAAATAGCATAACAGAAAGTCATGTGTAGCAGTTCATTGAGGGCCACCACGCATTACAAAGACAAATGCTAAACGGATGAAATATTTGTGTAAAAGCGCAGGAAATAGAAATGCAAGAGAAAGTACCCAAAGAGAAAGGAGGAAGAAAAAGTTTCGAAACATAAAAAGCACATCTTTCTTGGGGGTGGGGGGAGGTGGGGGGAGGAAAAGAGAAATAAAAAAAAAGTGAAATGTGGCTGAGCGGTGGCAAGAGGGGAAGCCAGATGAATATTTTAAGTGGAAATGCTTTAGTTCTGCTGCGGTGCAGAAGGCACTTGAGAGTTTAAACATGTTGTGAGTCAGTCCGGCAGGGACTCGGGGGCTCTGTGCTTGCTTGACGTTCCCAGCACTTTGGCTTTGGCGTGAGCGTGGTGTGGTGTGTGTGTGTGTGGTGTGCATATATATGGTGTGTGTGTGTGTGTGTGTGTGTGCGGGCACGTGTGTGTGTGTCTGTTGTCAGTAGAAGGCAGTGGACGCGGTCCAGCTGAGATAATGGAATTGGTGTGTTCTCCCCGGGTGTAGCTCCTGGCAGGACTTAATTCTGTTAATAGCACGAGTTTTTCCCGACCAGCAGACCTTTTGCGCGGCTCAAGCCTCGGCTCACCGCGGACACGGTCGGAGCACGGAGGCCAGGTACAGTGTGTAACATTGCGGCGCTTCGCCGGATGTATAATGTATGAAATGAACGGGTCGTAATTGCTCCTCGAGCCGCTAATGTGTGGTGAGAGAGCGCAGGGCCTCTGCCTCTTCACGGTGAAAAAGGGCCCCTCGACACAAAGCCATCAGGAGAAGGTAGAAAAGACTGCCCACGCCCCCCACCCACAGAAGAAAAATAAATGTCTGTGTTTCTTTAGGATGCCAGGGGCTTTACCTTTCTAGAAAATAACATATTGTGTTTTTTCATCCTTTCTGTCTTTTCTGGTATGCACGCTCTCTCTCTCTCTCTCTCTCTCTCTCTCTCTCTCTGACTCTCTCCCTCTCTCTCTCCCTCTCTTGTGCATACATGTTTTCTTAGTTATGCATTTCTGCTACATCCTTTTAACCTTTGTATGAGGAGTACCGAGCTTAGAGAGCAGTTCACATAATAACATACTGTGGCGCAGGAAAAAATATGCCTCGCACCACCCACATCAGGGCATGCCTGAGCCAAAGAAATGTATTGAGTGTGCGACATTAAACATGTTTCTTAGGTGATTAGGAGAAAGCGAAAGCATCACAACATGCATCTCTCACAGCTGCAATCGGTTAGAAAACCGGTACGATGTTTATATATTCTTATTCTTATCTTCCATTTTGTTCCAATTAAAATTTCACTGAAAATCAAAACAGCACAACTCACTTTATGTGTTGTGTAACAAATCTGTCAGACACTCTAACCAGAAACTTGTTCTCGAAAGCCTCCCCCATTGTAGCATGGCACCTCACATCACTAGTTGATCTGCCTCGAGGCTATGTTCTTAAGTGCTAGGAGGATTGAGACAGACGTGTTTTTTTGAACCAGGAATCAGTTGCCAACTGTGCAACGCGGAAGCCTGCTTCATGTTGTGGTGGTGATTGTTAAATTTGCAAAGCCATGTTTTTGTAGTGTACCAGCTTTTTTTTTTTTTTTTATCTTTTATTGCCTGCCATACTAGTCGGCCCACCACGTCCCCCTGCCACACACACACACACACACGAACACACACACACACACACACACACACACACACACACACACACACACACACACACACACACACACACACACACATACAACACACACATACAACACACACGCACACACACACACACACACACACACACACACATACAACACACACACACACACACACACTACTCTCCCCCACATATGTCCTGAGTCACTGCCTCCACATGAAGAATATGAATTGATCTACTACCCAGTGCTCTGAGAGACGACTGCTCTCCTCAGCAACTCTCTCTGTGCTGGGTAGGTGCCTATAACCTCACACAGGCACGCGGTGTACTGTAGATCACACAGGCAGCGCTGTGATCAAACTCAAAAGGTCAGAGTGCACAAATCCACTCAAAACGCAGTGGCCATCACTGGCCGTCAGTGGCCATCAGTCTAAAGTGCCATCTCTCCAGGCGTGTGACTTGACTGCCTCTAGTGTACACCTCGAGCTGCGGCGCTAATGTGTGATTTTTAAAAAAAAAGAAAACACAGGAACCACAGAAAATGGAGGGAAAACTCCAGCATATCCCCCCGCCCCCCCGCAGCAGAAGAATGAAGAATCAGCCTGCCGAAGCCTGTCTTGTCAACCTGTTGGCGGTAATTAAATGATAAATGCCTGCCATAGAAATCATAGATTGGGCCTCTCCCCAGTACGTACAAATGGCCATGCCAGTCTGATGGCTGCTCCGCCGCTGTAAATATTGACAGGAAATGCCAGCTGGATAGATTAGTATGCATTCGTGTTTGTGGTCAATCCCGTTCGCCCGTCTGTGTGGGCCGGGGCTATAAACGAGCCTCATTGTCTCAGGGCTTAACGCCCGTGTACGAATCCGATATGATTCACGTCGAAGGACAGAGACGTAATCTTCACCTCCGGTTAATTAAAGCCACTAAAACGACCATTATGGACCACCAGTCAAGGCTCTCCGACCGGATGGGAATTGCAGGAAGAGAAGGGGGGGGAGAAAAAGGAGAGAAACAAAAAGAAATATTGAAATGAGCAGATTTACCCTCCAGTTTAATTGATTTAAATCGCAAGATGTCTTTGTAGAAATAACAGACACCAGATTTCATTATCAGATTTATCCTTTTTCATACATTGAGTGATCTGCGACACTGTGTGTCTGTATGTGTGTGTGTGTGTGTGTGTGTGTGTGTGTGTGTGTGTGTGTGTGTGTGTGTGTGTGTGTGTGTGTGTGTGTGTGTGTGTGTGTGTGTGTGTGTGTGTGTGAGAGAGAGAGTGTGAGTGAGTGTGTTTACTAATGATGCCATTATTTCTCCATGAAGATCTAATAAGTGTGCAGTCTCGCACAATGTCTGTCTCTCACTCAATCACACCGCATTCTCGCCGACTCACAGGCGAGAATTCCACAGCACATAAAAGGGATATTTGTCTACTTCGTTTTAAAATCACCATAATCATTTCACTTTCATGAGCGCATTACTGTGAGATGAATATGTGGCCTCCTTTGTAAGCAGGGATGTTCTCCTTGGGCCCGCAACTACTCCATTTTCTGCAAATTAGCTTGTGTTTGCTGTGGAATTAGAAAATCACCCTCTTTTGAAAACCAGGCCTGGTCTACTGTAGGACTAACTTTTTTTTTTCAAAGATAAGGAAACAAGAGAGGTCAGGTGTTTGGCGAGGTTTTTGTCTTTATTATGAGAGGACTTATGTTAATTCTGCAATCCAAACAGGACGCTGTTAATGTGGCCATAAAAGTTTGATGATTCATATGGCACTGCACTTCAGAAGCAAGCAAAGCACTTGGCTCTTGCCGTTGTAATCTTCGTCTGACATCTTGATTTAAACACAAAATCTACAGTTCTCTCATATAGCACATGAACGGTGGAGGGGAATTTTTTTCCAGGAAAAGTCATTAATTAATAAATTATGAAACCTCTGAATAATTCATGGACAAAAGTACTACAACAATTTGTCAGTGCTGAATGCCTCATTTGAACATTTTGTTTCCTCTAGCTATCCCCACCTTAAGGTTAAGTCTACAATTGCTCTTTTTTATTAACAGAATTGTTAATAGTTATGATTTGCGTTACAGTTCATGTACCTCAGAGGGAAATTATATTATCATATGTATATTTCATATTCAAAGTATTAAATTCAACTCAAACACAAAAATGTGTTCAGTGTTATGGATGGACAGATGAAGAAATATAAAACCAGTGACAGAAACAATCATCATCAGGCAAAAGACGTCAACAACAGATAGCATACAGCACCAGACAGAGGAAATCAACAACATCCACTTGATAGCTAACGCATTCCCTGGACAAACAACTGGCGTAATCAAATCAAATATTTAGCAGTCTTTCAATATTTTGGCAAATATCTCACCAGATTGATCTACGTTATTTAGCAATGGTAATAGAGGTGTTGACTTCAAAAGTACACCGGTTACACAAGCCCTCTGTGATGTACAACATTGACAAGCTGCCAGGGGACACTAATTGCACATGATACGCCTGGGCAGTTTTCAAGAAAATGGAAGCCATAAGTAATACTTACTACATCTACTAACTGTGGGCTATGAGCTGCGTCCAGAT
>NC_084998.1:20592301-20652301 GCF_963854185.1 Sardina pilchardus
ACTATGAAATTACTGATCTTTTAAAGATGTGTATATGCATAAACATAAAGATTCTGCACTTATATGCTTATATATATATATATATATATATATATATGCATATTTGAAAAAAAAAGGCATTTAGTATAGTACATTCTTGTGTTAAATGTGTCCCAGAGAAACAGCTTTGGGTGTAACACCTCCTCAGGACGGAGGCTTGAGAGCATTTCTGTGTGCTGTGATGTGTCGGGTGAAGGCCTGTCTGCCCCAAGTGCCGGAGCTGCCCTGGCGGACTCCCGCACTTCCAGTTTGTGGTTGCTTCATTGCACCCTGGGAAATATTTCATGAGCTTTAAGTGACTAAAGTAGGAGCAGCATTCTTGATGAGGGACCTACATTTTTAAATGTCTGAATGAGATTGGTGAACTTGCCCATTAACTGCTCCTCCAAATGCATAATGAATAGCTGGGCTGCTGTTTTTGAAGAATGTTTGTTTTTTAGGGGTCTTCCTCATTTTGGTCAACACTGTCTTCTTTTTTTCAATTTCTACTACTTCTGCCTTAGTTTAACTTGGCATGTAATACTATTTTTTAGCAAAGTATAGTAATAGAGTGTAGTATAGTTTAATGCATGTAGGCTACTTGGCATGTATGTTTACAATCTGTTTCCCACCATGATAATGTAATGTATGTTCTGGATGGCACTGTACAGACATCTGTCTCTATCTCCAATACCTTTCTCCTAAGCTCCCTATCTATACCCTATAGTGTATATTATGTACACACTCAACGTACAGTACAATGTAAGGGCAGTCTTTCCCATGCAGTGCTTGAGCATGCCACTTACTACAGTAGTTCATAACACCATCTCGGCAGAGTGTATTCTCAGGATGGGACGGCCTGGCGCACCCTTGGCGTGTTTTTGTGCTGGCAAAGCCAAAACAAAGGGCACAGCATGCCAGGAAGACAAGTATACTCAAACACACACACACATACACACACACACACACACACACACACACACACACACACACACACACACACACACAAACAAACGCGCATGCACAGGCCAGCATGGTGATGGACCGCCTGGCCTCCATCTCGTGATCAATCTTCAATCAGCTCAGCTGTCCCGGTTCTCACCAGGGACCCCCAGAGAGCAAGACTCATCGATTCCTGTCCCAAAAGGATAAGCCGTGTTTGCAGATTCAACCACATCTTTTTAAACACCCAGGGCTGAGCATGGCGAGGAGAGGAGAAAAGAAAAAGAGAGAGAGAGAGAGAGAGAGAGAGAGAGAAAGAGAGACAAACAGACAAGAAAAAGTCATGGAAAACTTTAGCCTTTCAGAAAAGGCCCCTGAAGTTTCCAGCAAGGAGAACGCCATGCTCTATGTATCTGAAGAGACAGAAATCTTGAGGAAAATCATCAAACGGTTCCATTTTGGGGAGACGAGCGAGCAGCCCACATGGTGGAGGTGATGAGACGCTGGAGAAGATGACGCTGATTGAAACTCATCTGGGAGTGGGGAGGTCTGTGGGGTGCTGGGTGCTTTGGAGGGCGGGGTGGGGGTGGCAGCAGTTGGACCCCCCGACACACACACACACACACACCACCACCACCTCACACCCAACCCAGCCACCCACCCACCCACGCACTCTTCTCTGATCGAGTCCCAGCGCGCTCTGCTTGCTGGCTGTTTGAAATGCACATGTCTTGAGTACAAAGGGCCGGGGTTGGTGCCAGCTCCGCCAGCAGACGCCAGAGAGTATCGAGTCGCAGCGATCCTGCTGGGGGACTGCTCCGTCAGCTACAGTACCACACACACACACACACACACACACACACACACACACTCACACACACACACATGCCACCATGCTGCTCACCGTAACATCTCATGACCAAGTCATGAACTTTCCATGTACCAGCTGTGCTTTAACTGTGATCTGCTGGATGTTTCACGTGTGTGTGTGTGTGTGTGTGTGTGTGTGTGTGTGTGTGTGTGTGTGTCTGTGTGAAGGGGTAGTTGCTGTTTTAATGGGGTTTTCTTTGTCAGTCAGTGCTATAGACTTACCAGAGACCTGTCCATTTCCGTGGAGAAAATTGTGTTTTTATTGCCTCAGAATCGGCAGGTAAAAGCTTTGCAATGGCATCTTATGAGGAAGTCAGGCTTATTGTTAGGAGGCACTGCAAGACAACAATTAAATGCTATGGGATATTGTTTCAGGAGATTCACAGTGTTGTGCATTTTATAGGTGATAACATGATGTTTGTACATTGTAATTACCTCGGAATGAACTGCAATTTGTGTAGGGAATCATCATCGACGAAGCAATTTACACCACAGCTAATCCTTTTGTTTCTCCCCGATACAAGTAGCAGCTTTTCTGTATAAAACACTAAACTCCCCTTGCAGACGATCAACTATATGTGTTTCGAGGCAGAGGAGTAACCAACAAATGGATTGCCAGACTGAATGGGGGTGCCGAGATTATATTGTCGAATGTTGTGTGATTGGACATAGCACAGGCATATATCTCCTCAGTACAAAGCATCTTGGAATGGTCTTCAGCTGGCTCAGAAGAGAAAGAATGAAAGCAACCCCATCTCAAAGGGCAGAGCTGAATAGCGGGTGCTTCATAATAGACCTGTCACCTAATTTACCTTACACTGCACACTCTATGAAGCCAGGGCAGCCCTCTCTCGCTCTCTCTCCATTATTTAAATTCTCCCTTTTTCACATTTGCCATCCGTTACTGAGGACTGATTCTTATCTAGAGTGACCCAGAGCTGTCATAACGGCACAAAAGCACTGTTATTGTAGCTGGGATGGTGGCATTGTGGGATAATGAAATGGTGAGAGGATATTGGAAGCATTTTGCAGGGATAATGCAGGGAATGTTTTGATCCGAATACACAGTGAAAGGACTATGAAAATGCATTTTTTTTTTTTGGTTGCTTTTCAGCGAACACCTGTTCGCTAAATTACGTGTGAGTGTTTGTTCTGAAAAGGAACTAGACCATTGGTTTTGGCAGTTATATTTTTCTCTGGGACAGATAACTGTCTCTTATCACTGTTCATTTTGATTGTCTTTTTTGATGTGGTGGTGCACATTTCTTAGCGTCTGCTAGTCTCATGCATTTTAACAGAGATGGTTTAGAGGATGAGTGAAGGGATGGTTACATACATTTTCATTTGATTTTAGGGCTTTTTTGTATTACTGTTATGCTTGTCACTTTGGAGGTAAAAAATTCTGTAGTCCCAATTTATTTAGCATTTTCACTTTTTTTTGTTATGCAAACACATTTTCTACACAAATTCCTTCCTGATGGAAAAGAAATCCTGATAACAAACTATTCTTTCACTTGGCATACTCACGACAAGTATTCCTGCATACATTTGCTCTGAATTTTCAGTCTGGCATATCTTATATCGTCTAAATCCCTCTAGCATTATGAGAAAGTATGTTGAGTCCTTGTTTAGCTGATGCAACAATCACACTGCCAATTCTCTCTGCCACCCTGCCCCGCTCTAGTAATTCACCACAGTCCATTTTGTATCACGTGGCACTTTACGACTTTCCACACATTCGCAGACATGGGAATTGTTCTGACGGCGCGATCTGTTGTGATTCCGCCGCGTCTCTAACAAACAAACACGGAACAACACCGCGAGAGCAGCGGGCGGCCGCACGAGATGGCGTGGGTGGGCGGGCGGGTGGTTGATGGTGGAGGCGGTGGTATCTGCTGCCACTGCCGCTGTTGGGGACGGGGGGGTGATGGTGGTGGTGGTGGTAGCGGCGGTGGCAGTGTCGTGGGCGTTCTTGAGAGAGGCCCATCAGCCCCAGCAGCGCTTTGATGAGCTCATCCATCAGCGGCGGCGTGGCGAGGTTCCCGTCAGAGCCGGCGGGGCTGCGGCAGCAGTGGCAGTGGCGGGGGCCGGCGTGGCTGGGGGCTGCCGCAGGGAGGAGAGGTGTCACTCTTAAACAGGATGTATGGCCTCTCGCCGAGACACAAATTACAGAGTAAATACATTACAGTGCCGCGTGTGCAGGACTCCTCCACGTCGACATCTCTTTGCTGGCGCGGAGTCGACGCCAATCATGCTGCGGGCTTGTCCAAAGGGTTGGGGTGGGAGGCGGCGAGGGGGGGGGGGGGGGGGAGTCCTCCTCTTTCCCTAATACGCTGAGCAGAGAGGTGTACATTAATACACACACACACACACACACACACATACATATACAGTATACAGTATATATATATATATATATATATATATATATATATATATATATATATATATGCATGCAAGTACAAATGCAAAAGAACACATACACATTCATGCATGAACACATACGCACGCACGCACGCACGCACGCACGCACGCACGCACGCACGCACGCACGCACGCACGCACGCACATACGCACACACACTATGTGCAAATGCATTAGAATTGCCTCCACCACATGCGCTCCCATTAAACTGTCCAACACCCCGGCTACTGTCACTTCAACACAGGCAATCAACATCCCCAAGGCTGTGCAGATAGACGTGGAAGGAGGTATTGAGTTTCCACATACAAATTAGTGTGTAGCCAACGGTATCGACCCAATTCCATCAGAATATCAATATTTCATATGCAATTATAATGCGAGATACATGACTATTCATAGGCCAGACGTGCCAGCAATTCCATAGAACCAAATTACCAGTTTCATTCGGCAAGAGCTTTGGCCTGAGTCATCTGCTAATTTAAGTCAACAACAGATGCGCTGTCATTCTTAACTAATAAAATATAATGGCGGCACAAATAGCACTTAATTTCCTACACTGATGCGGCACAGAGCGCTGTGATTGGTCTAGCGTCTGGCTAACCTTTCTCTTTGCACACGTTAAGTACACATGCCGCTGTGCTGTGTCCACCATTTGCTGTGTGTACGTGCTGACTGAGAGGGTTCTCACAGCCTCATCCCCGTACCATATCTCCATTCTAAAGCTATCCCCATCACAAATAACCCCCTCTCCCCCCATCTCTTTCTGATTCAGATGCTGATCCTGATTTGTAATCTTGCATGCAATGACAAACCACACCCAGACAAGATATGAAGAAGAACAGTAAAGCAGACAAGAGGAAAGAGGAAAAAGAGAAAGAAGAAGAAGAAGAGGCTGATGAAGTGAAAGGTAGAGGAGGAGTAGGGGGAGGCAAACTGTTAAGACACCACAGCCACAACATCCTCTGTTCTGTCATAACATGGCATTTTGTACTCCTCAATAATCAGCAAACAATTTATCGTTTGTGAGATACAATATTCTAACTTGGGAGCTGCTTGACATGAGTAATGGCGCGTTTGTTTGAGGCACAGCTATAATTTTCATAACTACTCCCACTGATAATAAACTGCCATGGGAGGTTGTCTGTCACCCCACTGGAGGACTTTGACAGATGACATCTACACTGCTTTACTGTTTCTCTCTCTCTTTCTCTCTCTCTCTCTCTCTCTCTCTCTCTCTCTCTCTGTCTCTATTTCTCTTTGTCTCTCTCTTGCTCTCTTTTCCTCTGTGTCGTTTCCTCGCTTACTATCTCTCTCTCTGTCTGTGTGTCTCCCTGGCTCAGATCAGGCCCACAGCGACTGAAAATATCATCCAGCCCAACTGGATAAACAACCTGAATGTGAGATTAAGCTCCTGGCGCGACATGCTCGTAATTAGAGAGACGGACTGTGAGGGCGTCAGCCTGTCTCCTCAATGGACTGATTATTCTAATTGAAATATATGTTTGATCGACTTCTCAAGTTTATTCATAATTTATTTGCCAAAGTTTTAAGGCACTGCTGAACAACAGTGGGCATAATTAGACACTACATAACTGTCAGAGCACACCCACTGTCTCAGGAGTTGTGGTGATTGCTTTTATTATGAGGTAATATCACAAATTTACTTAGTATATTATGCAAATTATACTGTATATGGGTGCCCTGCAAATAAGCAGCTCAACCACACACTCTATAGTATGTTGTTGACAGTTCATATGGATGCTTTACTATATACACACATGGATAATCACATAAAGTGTGAAACCCACAAAGCGCTAATTTTACACTCGTACGCCATGAGCGATTGTCAGCTGTCTGACCTCCATACATTCATGATCAAGGGACGGCGCTCAACAAATTGTCACAGCGTCACGCCTGGGCTATGATGGATTTGCAAGCTGCTTTCGATCGAGTCTCCATTTATTGACTGACTGAAGAGAGAGAGAGAGAGAGAGAGAGATAAAAAAAACATCTGCTATGGTGAGCATGTAAGAATGTTGAAGAACAGCCAATTTAAACCCAAGATGTACGACCTGAATTTCTCAGTTCATCTTCACCGCCTCAGTTCAGACGGTGTGGGCTGTGCGGTGTCAAAGACTATGAGCGCGATAACACTGCCACCGTCACCCAAAAGGAAGCTTGTCATCATCGCTGACAGACAGAAGTTGAGAAAGCTCTCAAAGTCTACACTTAACAGCAAGAGCAGTACCTACTTTGTACTTGAAAGTCAGATCGACTGGAGGAGTACTTGAGGCGCTGAAGTGTAAGTAGTTTAGTAACCTGCTAATGTCACTGAGGGGTAAAAGACAAGAGGACTTTAAAGGTTTTTTTCATAAAAGAGCAAAATAGAAAAAAAAAACCCTGATATTAACTCAGTAGAGTTTTGAGTCATGGCTTCACAACATTAGAAGTTTTGACCGAATAATAATAAAAAGGCATTTTGAAACTGGAAAGAGCATCGTTAAGGGATGGTGGTGGTGTTTGAAATGTGTGACTGTGGAAAATAGTGTACACTGTGTTGTAAATTTAGCTGGGCAAAATCAAAAGGCAATGGGTCCTCACCCTGCCGACGGCTAAATACCATTTGACCAAACAGCTAGTGGTACATGCTGTTTCACTGTTTGTTGATAAAATGTCCCTGCTATGTCTGGATAAAAATTCATACATTTGAATTACTGTTTGGAAGGCTGCCGGTGTCACAGTATTGAAATAACTTGCTGAAGTGCCTGTAGCGGTATGCTTACAGTAGGCTTGAATTAGGGTTAGCCTTGTTGTTGCATTTTTGGAATGGTATTTGTTAGTGCCCTCAGTGGCTTAGCTTTGTTTGGTTATGTTGCTGATTGGATCATAAACAACCACAGCAACAAAGAGGAATGACTGTAGAATGGAATGCTTATTCTAACCAGACTTGGTGAGGATGGCTTCTTAGGAGCAAGGGCCCATCATGAGAACCCATTATGAGGGTGCAGGGAGGTGGTTCCAGGCCAGGACACCAGACACCACTGTTAAGCCATCTGGAGGTGTTGTGGTAGGAACTGGTCAAAACCCAATCACTTTGTGAATAGAGTCTGGACCCTCACGATTGTGAAACCTCTCTAACACTGGCATGGTGATGGCCATACATAGTGTTAACTTTGAAGTCATTGGTCCAGCCTTACCAATCACATTGATCAGGAATTCCTGTCATTACTTGACTGGACTTCACAAACGTACCATATACAACATCAGCAGTCAGGAAACAATGTACAGTGTGTGAGCCTACCTTGGCTGTAAATAAATGCACTACATTCTTCCAACTGCAATTGTTGATGTTAGCAGGTGTTGCTACTACCATTTACCGCAGCCACTTTCAATTTCAAAACTATAGCATCCTCCCCTCTCATCACTGATTGGACAGGTGATCTGCTGACTGATGAAAACGTCAGTGAACTATAGAGTTCTAGACTAGTACCTCCCTAACAGGAGATCTAGGTGGTGTGGCCAGGTTAGTGTTGTGGGGCCTAAATCAACAAACATGCAGGAAGATCCACATATGGAAACCCCAGTGAGATGCTCATGAAGATTGCTCTGGTGGTGATTTTGATGATGTTGTTGTTGTTGTTGTTGTTGTTGTTGTATCATCCCAAATAGTGTTGTGTAACGTACAGTAGGCTTGGTTTTTGATTGGTCACTGTAGGAAACCTCCTGTCATATCTATATGACAATAATTCTAACACCTCTTCTGTGTGTATCTGTAAAAAAAAAAAACTGTAAATCATAGCAGCAAACCGAACCCCTAAACAGATTTTTATGCAAAAATAGTACAACATAAATGTGGATTGAACAATTAAATAGTGGATGTCCATTTTGGGTTTTGAATGTGATATGGTGACCTAGTGGTGCTCTAGTGTGTTATGAAAACTATTTTTTACAATAAAGGAAAATGTTGAATGTGGGTAATATCCTAAAGAAACATTTTAGCACAACGCTATAATATGTATGGCGGAAAGCAAGCAAGCCGTCACTTTATGGATTGTTTCTCTTTTATCCTGGCATGAATATGAAGATAAGTGGAACCACACGCATCTCACAGCCAAGATGTCATTGTGATTGGCTCTTACAGTGTGACATGCCACGCACTCTTGAGACTTGCCACTAAGACTGCTGTTAGAGCTCTGTTCCCAACAGACTGCAGAGCACTACTGGCATCCTAATCATGTCCAGATGAGTACCATTACCTGATACACATGAAAAGGCTCCCACTAAAGGAAAAAGAAAATAGCCTTTTCGGCGGTGATTGGATCCACTTTCTTTGTTAATGAAATTTGTAAACCAAACTACAGTGTTCAACATTGAGGATGATATTGCAGATGGGAAATCATTATGTTTCACTCGTTTTGATTGATTTACTCAAAAACCGTTCAAGTCTTTTGAAATAATAATACTGCTATGAGACTTTTTGTGATGAGGGTTTACCTACAAATACGGAACCTAATTTGAAGGATTTAATCACTCCTGTGCAGTTGTGCTCAGCTCGTCTCTAATTGCTACTCTAAGTGCACCACAGCGCTATGTGACTCCATCCCACCAAAAACCAGGTGTCGAACTAATTAGATGAAGTTTAACCTGTGCTTAATAATTCACACCCACGTCTTTTTCATTCCGTCGCATCCCAAAGTTAATTCAGTTTCATCTCTCTCATGTTCATCCACTCTGCATCATAAAGCTTTATGGATGCACTTAGTGATACCCACAGCACCATTACTGAACATTACTTAATAATTACTTTTCCTTCTTTCCTCCCTCCGTAGGCTACACAAGGCACCATAAACTAAACACATTACAAGGGAAGGCTCCCCCCCCTACCAACTTCTCCCTACAAAAAAAAGCAGTCTCCTTCCTGAAACACACCCCTCTGACTCGCTGAGCGCCCACAGTCCCATGCGACTAATTAATGATTCCTTTTAGGTGGCCACCTGCCACAGGAAGTGACAGGAGGAGCAGGTCCACTTCACGCAACACAGCTTGTCCCTGCAAATTAAGGCCTTGCGACAGACTTTGATAATGGCCCCCCAGTCGAGACACCCAATCAGAAAAGTCAACTTGGCTCTGAAAAAAATCCTTATTAGCCCAAAGAGTTTAGTCTTCTTAGAATAAGAGAGAAGTCACTGGAACAAAAGGTAGCCTACCTTACACTCAGTCACCACCTTTTCAAACGATCTTTGAGTGGGTATTCTTTCGGCTCACCGCATTTGATTTAATTTACATGTTGAGTTAAAAAGGTGTACTGTTTTTTTTTTAAAGCTCATGTCATTGTTTCAGTTGAGACTGAGGATTGTTTGCAGTCTATTACACTTATATTGTTTATAATCCCACTGACTCAGTACCCTGGTCAACACTGCAGGAAGGAGATTTCCTATAAGGTAGAAAAGTTCAAAGTAAATAATCTGTTGAGGGCATGAGGCACATAAGTGGTCATATGGAACCGACTTTGGCATATCTTTCAGACATGGTGAATGTGAGCCTGCCTCCTATCTACAGAACTGATTGCTACAATGACTGGCTGCAATACAGGGGGGGGGGGGTCGCAGACAAGCCTACACACTCCGCACACATATCAGTCAATCATCCTGGAGAAGATCAATGGATGGAAATGGAGTGCAGTGTGTTATCTTCAAGAAAACACATCACCAAGGTAAGGAAATGATAAAACGATAAACTCGTCGCAAATCAAGACCCTGTTGCTCCATTGGTTTCCTGCCCCCCCCCCCCCACACACACACACACACACACACACACACACACCCCACACCCCTCTCTGCATCATCTCCTTAAGAAAAGAAAGAGTGGGTGAAAGAGAGATGGAGAGAAAGGGAAAGACATTGAGGTGAAGCGTCAGTAATGGGCCTCCTCGTCTGCCCTGGCTATGAGCGCGAGTGTCTTCGCTCCTGACAAGAATCTCATTTGGAGGCCCAAGCCCGCGAACGCTGCTTTGCATGAGCAGACATATCGCGGCGGGCTCCCTCGTCGCTGCAGGCGTGCGGCGATTTGTCACCGGCATCCGCCGCCGCCGTCTTTCTCTCTCTCTCTCTCGCGCGCCGAAGCGCCGCAAAAGGCCTCGTGAGTAAACGAACGCTCCATATCGGCACGCTCTGTCGCCACGGAAACAGTCTAAACCACAACAGCCCATTAAAGTTGCTTCGCCATGGAGCGAGATTAAACCACAAAAAAAGAAAGAGGGACAGAGAGAGAGAGAGAGAAAAAGAAAGGGGGGGGGGGGTGAGAGACAGGGAAACATTTTCTTCCCTACAAAACCACAAAGACTAGGCTAGAAAGCACTCCATCACATAATGTTAGCACTTAATAAATAACCGCTTCCTTGTCACAACATCCATTTTAATTTCAAGGAAACACAGTTGCAAAGCAAACAACCAGTGGGCAAGCCACTGGCTCTAGGTGTTATCGCTTTATTCATTTTCATTTTCACATAATATCAAGGAAACCTGACCGCTTCTGTCTGAGTCACACTGATGAGAGAGTGAGGGAGAAGAGTTTGAGGAAGAGAGACAGAGAGAAAGAGAGAGAGAGGGAGAGAAAGTGGTGTGTGCATGAGTGAAAGAGTGAGGCACGAAGAAAGAGAGAGCCAAGACATCCTCCATTTCACAAGGGCTGAGAGGAAATACAAGTTTAGTCAAGTGTGAAGGAACAACTCATTATAAAAGTGAAACATGTCAGTTCTGCTGTAACAAAAAAAAAAGATAATTTAAAAATGAATTTGGACTTCACATTGTCTCTAACAATAGAGCACTTTGTGGATAAATGATTAGTGTTACACAGAAAAAGGAGAACTCATCTTCAGACTTTTTAAACTCTTTATGCAGGCAACTTATCCTCAGGGGAGCAGTTTCTCTTTTCCTCAAAGAACCCTTAAAACGAGCAGACCAAAGGTTATCAAGCATTTTCCTCTTCTCTTTCCTCACTATTTCCATCCCACTTAATGCAGAATTTTAAGTGTAGCTAAATTAATATTAAAATCAATACGAGCCAGTTGTTATCTTAAGGGGCCTTCTCTAGGTGCTTTAAAAATGCAGCATCATTTAACGTAAAAAAACATTCCTAGTTTGTCAGGAAGTAATACAGCTAGCGAGGGTAGTAGTAATTTGAATACGTACGGATCTCTCCCAGAACCAAATGTAAATGAACACTGGGCTTCACATAGAAACAAGCATGGCGATGTTTTTGTACTCTTGGGACATCTAGATCCCCCCTGCTGAGAGTGGTAGCAAACAGGACACAGCGTGAGATTTTGAAAACCTCAACTGAACTGAAAAAGGTTTTTAGAGATGCTGGAGCAAGGAGGGAGAGACAGAGACAGAGACAGCGAGGAAGAGAGACACAGAGAGAGACAGACAGACAGAGAAACAAAGAGAGAGAAAGAGAGAGAGAGTGTGAGAGAGAGAGAAAGAGAGAGAGATAGAGAGTGATAGAGAGAGAGATAGAGAGAGAGAGTGTGTGTGAGAGAGAGAGAGAATTGATAATCAGGATTGGTCAAGATTGGGATAGAGAAAAGCATTGTTGGGACATCGAGAGTCGTCAGTCCACGGGAGGAGACAATGATCTTCAATTATCAACAAGTCTCTGTCCAATTTAACAGGGGGCATGAGATGAGGGAGAGACCTACTCTGTGGGGGCGATTTCGCCCCTCTTCCTTCTGTGAGATCTGTAGACACAATAGGTGAGGGCTCTCTCTCCCCCCACTGTAGTTAAGGGGATCGACACTAAGACAAAATGAATGGGAGAGTTTTAATTAGATGACAGACACTAAGAAAGAGACTTTTAATTAGATCGAAATCGACTTAGGGGGGGAGACTGAGTTTTATTCCGAGCGAGGAGCCTGGTAAAGATTGCCTGAGACGGAGAGGGTTGTACTGGAAACAGATAATCAGATAACCAAGGAGAGCAAAAAACAACGCACTGATGTAGTGTCTCATCACACGCTACCTGCCTTTACTGTGTATAAAGGACACCACTGGAGACGCTAGCTTTGGTATTTGGTGATGAGTTCATGGGATGTTTCGCTGGTGTTGTATGAAGATGTAGTAATTAGCATGTGAGAAGTTGGTGCAGTTCTGAAGAACATGTATTTTCACAATGTGTGTGTAAAAATGTGTTAAAAACAGACACGTTTTTGTGGGAGTAAAATAAGTGTTGAAAAACAAAACTAGGCTACAGCAATTTCCTGATCCGAGCAAAGTTTCCGCTCTGACACAAAGAGGGAAAACAAAATGTTCTACTTTGCAAAAATTTTTGAAAGCATGCGCAGCAGGCCAATTTGTAAGAGACAAAAGATATAAGTAATTGCACATCCGGGCGAGCCAAACAGCCATTTTTCCAAAATGTGAGCGGGGCTCTCATTTAGCGCGAGAAGAGGACCACGGCAAAAACACTGATATTTAATTGCCGAGCGAGTTCCCCCAGCAGATGTCACTCAGCAGCTCAGGTGTGCAGTTAATCAGGGATGCCTTTCCCTTAGATTTCAAATTGGACAGAAGGATCAGGTCTGCTGGGAGCGGGCTGTCAGCATTCATCTTCTAAATGAGAATCCCTTCCACACTCCATCATGTAGCCTGTCCGGTCATCTCCAGGAGCTGCCAGCTCGCTTGCTCCTTTGGCAGCTTTGCCGTCCTAAAGCCAAACACTGGTCCTTCCACTTGGGCCTGCCCAAACACCTTTACAAACAAACTCATCAGCCAAAACCGTGAGCTCGATCCTGCTCTGAGCTGTGGCAGGCAGTGTATCTGTGAAGGAAGGGAAACAATGTAATCGACTATTTTTCGGTTGTTGTTCTTCTGACAGGGGTACACAATGTGTAAGACAGGTGCAAGGCAATTTTTTGTTTGTCTTAAGAGGCATAGAGGAGGTTGAACCATGTACTTCTGGATTTGCACATTGTTGTATGGATAGCTCTGCTTGGATGCTCTGCAGATGCATTACAGAAAGGCTCTAAACTCCTCATCATCTCGGTGAAGTCAATTTTTAACAACGGGTTATCTGAAATGGCCTCTCATTTTCAAGCATGGATCCACTTTGAGGAAATTCATCACAGAATTGCTCTTAATGGCTGATCAAAAGACGGGCCCTCTAATCCCTCACAATTTTCTCTCCTGAACACCTGCTATTTTTCTCCGGCTGCCTGTTCTCTCCCTCTCTCTCTCTCTCTCTCTCTCTCTCTCTCTCTCTCTCTCTCTCTCTCTCTTTCTCTCTCTCTCTCTGTCTCCCTTCTCTCTGTCAGATGATTTCAAGATCCCCAAGGAAACCCTTTTCTCTGACACCCTCTCAGCTTCTCGTTCCACTCCATGAATAAAAAGCAGCCTTCCCTGATTAATAATATAAAAAAAAAACCTTACATTTTAAAAAGTCACACTTTATTTTACACAACCCTTTGTAGAGTCCAACTGATTAAAATGGTTGAACGTATTGTGTAGGCAGATGCAATTTAATTGCAAATGAATACATTTCTATGCACACTGATTAGAATTTGAGTCAGGGGTATGTCAGTAAAGAGTATAAATGTATAGTCTAAAGTGTTGGCAAAAAAAATGAGGCATGAAAATAATTTGCTATTCTTTTCTACTCTTAACAAGAAAATGCACCATGCATGCATGGCCAAGAGCCTGGGCCAGTGTTGGAGAGCGCAGAAATAAAGTAGGCGACCACAAGACCAGAAATAACCAACTGACCACAGAGGCAGAAACCGATGACAAGCTACCGGAGTGGAAATAAATGATCGACTACGAAACGGGATATAAACAACTGACCACAGGAGCGGGCGTGTAACACAAGCGTCCGCCCTGCGCGCAGTGAGGTCACAGCCCCAGAGGCTCGGGGTGGACTTCCTCAGTCACTGACCTCAGCATCTCTGTTTTTTTATGTAATGTCGTGTACTGCAGTCATTTATCCCCCATACACCACACCCCCCTCCCCCTCCCCCCTACCACCACCAACCCCACTCCTTAAAGATACGACTCTTCCGGCCGTGGGGATTATGTGCCCATAAACTGTATCTTTTACAGTATACGGATGAGATTACCAAACCAAATGCAAAGCTTCAGTGAATGAAGCGGAGCATTAGGCACTAGTGCGTGTATGGGATGCGTAAACCTGTATGAAACAGTCTGTGCATGAGAATGGCAGCTCTGAAGAGACTCTCCAGTAAGGCAGCTCGGTAAGGTGAAAAAAGACGGATGAAAGAAGTCGAAGAGACGTGCCATAATAAAACACAACGTAGACACAGCAGTGGCAGCCAAAGGCAGTCACTTTAATTGTCTGGGAAGTCAATATGGATCACCTCCACGTCGCAATTTACACAAGGGTAAAGACTGTGCTGAAGCACAAACTGACACAGAATGTCATAATCTAGAGCTCGTTTCACTGAATACTGAGACACACAAAGCAATTAAAAATAGAAAAAAAAAAAAAAAACAGCGACATTCACAACACATGGTCCTCACTGACAATTTCACAAGGCTGACGGAAGGGAGAGGAGGAATCAAAACAAGCCCTATGTGTGTGTGTGTGTGTGTGTGTGTGTGTGTGTGTTTTCCAGCAGATAAGACATCTACCCATGTTGTTTGCTTCGCTGCTTCTAGAACTCTGAGAACAGGAGATACCGGGGCAGATCTGGCGCAGATCCGGCCTCGAGGCGGAAGCTCCGCAGTCCACAGCTGTATGGTAACTTTGTCAGAGGCTGTTCACTCAAATAAACACGGGCAAGTAATTAAAGATGTGCAAGAGTCCAGCAAGAATTTACAGTCGTGGCGCACAAACTTTCATGCTATCAAAAATGACCACCAGTATAGTCCAAGTTGTTCAGGCTTGACCGTACCTCATATTGATTTTGATGGATTATTAAAGGCCACACCTGCCCATCTCGTAATATCCTGATATTTCTGCCACTGATTTTTATCGCACAGATTACAGTGGGCTATTATCAGTATTTATGTGGTGGACTCAAGGAAAGCTCTCAGGATAAAAAGAATCTTGCCTCCATGCGCCCATGCCATTCTTAAACTGTCTTCTATAATGATGATTTACATTACAATAAAGGAGTCCCCTCCTCAACCCCACAGAGACTATTGCGCGCACACACAGACACACACACAGACACACACACACACACACACACACACACACACACACACACATACACGCACACACACACACATACACACACAAACATACACACCCCCCCCCCCCCACACACACACACACACACACACAAAGACATAAACACTCACACACACTCTCTCATCAGTAGGATGCAGATTAGAAGGTCAATCCAGCCATAAACTCTAATCTCGGTGGCTTATACATTATCAGCCGGCGAGTGCCGCGGAGGGCAAGGCATGGGGCCGGGCTCTAAAGTGGACGCATGGGCATCCTGGACAGAGGGCACATTATGTGCTGCTGGAGAGTGATGAACTGCACTGTAAACAAGCCTTCATGCCACAGCTGATGAAGCATTACATGACGTCCCTCCAGAAAGCTGTCGCATTATCGTGCATTTTCAAGTCTATTTTTGGCCTCTCCATCTCTCGAGACGTGATGTTGTGTTGCCCCCCCCCACCCCACCCAACAGCGGTCATCACGAGCGATCTCTCTTGGAAAGCTGCGGAGGCTAATTCATGCTTTCAGTGGAAATGAACGGGATCCAATGAGCGGGGAGGTAAGGGCCACCCGGGGGAGGGATTAGGTTTCTCCCAAATGGGTGCCACGCCGCGCCATGTTGTTAAAACAAAGGGCAATGTCCTTCTCGATTGCCAGCCGACTGTGAAGTAGTAGATTATGTTGTCTCTAATAACCTTTTGTTGTTTTCGCTCACACATGGAAATAAGGAAGAGGGAGTGGCGTATTACAGTAAGACACAAAAAAATGAGCGCGCGCTGGCGCAAATTAAAACACAAACAACCCACAGGCCTCTTCTGCCAATTAGCCAATTACTGTAAGCGAGAATGTGAAGCCTAACAGATGGTTTATTACTGTAAATGTCTGTGTAGCACATCATTTCTCATTTAGATACTTAACCTCCATGTTTATTCAGGAACTCTCTGGATAATGGATATGGGCTCTGGTGTGGTTGCTACTGTATGTGCTAGCAGCACGAGGTGCAGGTAGAGGCTTCCATTGGCCTGCACCGTGACCCTGTGAGAGAAAAATAACAAACAAAAAAAATGTCGCCTCCTCCTCCGCAACTGTCAGAAGTGTGTGTGTGTACAAATAAGTCAAACGCATTTGCATGTCTGAGACAGCCTCGCCGTGCGCGAGCTTTGCAGGGGGAAAGACGACAAACTGTGCTAATTCCATTTGGACAGTGAGGCAGAAGCTAATTAGATTAACGTTAAAAAAGTGTCATGTTTTCCTGGATTGTGAAAAGGGTGGTGTGTGTGTGTGTGTGTGTTGGGGGGGGGGGGGGGGAGCCTCTTGCCGCGCATCCCGGCATGGCGGGTGGGCCGTGTAAAGCACTGACTGAGCTTCCCTCTGTTGCCACGGTGATCCAGTAGTGTTGGATCTCTGTCTGTGGTTTATTTAATCTGTGCTACCTCTGTGCATTAATGGCCCCCACGTGCTACACTTTTTTAACGTTGTAGCTAGCGCTGAACAAACAAACAGCATTGGAAAATACCACTTAAAGCCTCCCCTCCCTTCCTCTCCTCTTTTTTTCTCTTCTCTTCTCCTCTCGTAGCCACACACCAAGCAATATTATGTATGGACTTTCTCTCGAGTCATCTCATTCACACTGAATTATGAGTTATTGGACGATCTCATCAAACATTTATCGCAGAGTCTAGAATGAGTGAGGATCAGTGAATAAATAAATGTATGTTGGGAAGGAGGATATGACATGCGAAAAAAGACGACTCAAGTTACAGTCTGAGAAGCTGTGTGAGAGAGGAAAGTAACCGACCAAAATGGCTAAGTGATAGATTTTTCATTGTCAGTGAAGACGGTAGTCAATATGAGTTAAGGTGACAGACACACACATACACTCATACAAAATACATTACGATCCTTGAGGGGCAATAAAAACACTTGCAGTCCCACCCACTTCAAAACTATCATGTATACTCTACATACACACAATATTTCACCCTTGCGCACCCACTCCAGTCTGAAATGAGTGAAAATCCATGGCTAAGTTAGAAGGAAAAAAGCCAAGCTGTTAGAAGCTGTGTGCCTTCAAAATGGCTGACTGCATGATAGATCATTCATTTTCAGTGACGAGCGTTGGTCAATAAGCTTGTGCGCACGTCTAGTAAAAACAGATATTTGAAGCCAATGCAGTGGGCGCCTCATGTGAAACTGCTCTCTTTTTCGTAGGGTCTGGCAGCACCTTCTGGAAGAGTCTGCCACCGCTGATGGATGGCTTACAGGTATTTCTGGAATCAGTGATGATTTGGAAATTGAGTTCAGGTGGGAGGTAATAGGGTGGTAAATGAGTTAGTGAGACGTTTCATAGATACAAGCGAGCAAGAAGAGATATCATTCCCGCACACTTAAGCGCAGAGCACCAGAGTGTGTGTGTGTGTGTGTGTGTGTGTGTGTGTGTGTATGTGTGTTAAATCTCTTTAAAGATGAGCGTGTGTGTCTGTGTGTGTGTGCGTGTGTGTGTAGGTGTGTGTGTGTGTGTGTGTGTGTGTGTGTGTGTGCGTGTGTGTGTGTGTGTGTGTGTGTGTGTGTGTGTGTGTGTGCAGTTCTGTGAACATGAACGTGTGTGTGTGTGGTGTGTGTGTGTGTGTGTGGGCTGCAAGATTGTGGGTGAGTGTGGATGTGCAATATAGCATGCATTTTACTTTTGAAGTGTGCATGATTGCACATGTTTTATGTCTGCAAGGGATGTGGGCGTGTGTGTGTGTGTGTGTGTGTGTGTGTGTGTGTGTGCGTGTGCGTGTTCGTGTGCGTGTGCGTATGTGTGTGTGTGGAAGCATGTGCATTTTAACTAATGAGGTTTGTCTGTGTAGAACATGGGGTGCAGAATCCTCTCAAGTGTTCATATCGACTTTACACACAAACTCCTTTAATGATGATGCTGTTTAAATTGCTCCATTGATTTTAATGCAGCAATTACATCTTTAGTGTATGAGAGTCAATATGGTGGAGAGTAATACAAATGGATGAGAGGGAGCAGGCTATATTCCAGTGATTTTTCTATGCGACTTAAGTGCTCGGGATCTGTGAACCACCACACTTCTCCAAAACGTATTCAATCAATATCACTGGGAAAATCTTTTTAAGCCGTGATATATTGCTTACACTTACATACATTGAAAGTAAACACACGGTACCCCCACCACCCCAACGGTACACCCCACACCACGGCGTTTGCGAGGTTGCATCTTTCCGACCCCCACCGCGGGAGAAAAGTCCTTCGGACACGATTCAATCTTGCCATCGATTTGCGCCTTCTTTTTTTTCTGCCTTTTATTTTATATATATATATATATATATATGAGTGTCTTCGGCCTCATCCTTTCTGAGCACTTTGAAGCTGCTATCGGAGAGAGTGGTGAGAGTTGTGAGACGTGGCTTATGGGCAGATTGTTTTATTACATGGGCTGCGGAGAGGAGGTTTGGAGGGGGGAGCATGGCTAGCTGACAGTGTTTAATTGGAGGGAGCACTGAAAGGCAGCCGTCCCTGCCGCTGGTTTTATTTCTAATTGCCAACAGCACAGCGCTTAACGAAGCGAGCGCCGAGAAAGAGCGTGGGTGAAGGGAAAGTGAGGCCAGGTTTCCATGGCAACAGCAGATCAACAGCGGCAGTAGCCGAAGGGGTAGTTTCATCTTGAAGGAGGGAGAAAAAGAAAGTGGGGGGGTGGGGGGTTATGGGTGCGCGCGTGCACATACGCATACGCACGCACACACACACACACACACACACACACACACATACACACACACACACAAACACACACGCGCGCGCGCATGCACACACACACACACACAAACACACAAACACACGCACACACACACACGTACACACACATACTCACACACACAAACAAACACACACACACACACACACACACACTGACAGTGCATGCAGTATGTTACTGCATACTGATGCAAAGTAACAAATGACCCCACCAAACTGACATCAAAACCATTAACTCTATTTCACTCTCAGTGGGATTTTTCAATTTCTTCCTTTATTATTCTTATTCTTATTATTATCTTCATTCTTGTTATAATTTTTGATAATGATGGTAATAGTATTATTATTAATAATAATAGAGATAGTAGTAAGAAAGTAGCAATGTTGGAACACTGTAATAATCGTTATTATTTTTGTCAGTAGTGCGGGTATCGTCATTAACACATTGCCTGTTTGACTGTTATGTGGATGTGCCTAAATGGCTATACCGCAGTGGCTGCTCACAGCACCACTCTAACCACCACTGTGCCTCAGCCACACACTAATGGGACCGTGCCTGTTTCTGTAAACCCCTATCTCCATTATGCACCCCTCCGCATCTCTGGCTGTTGAGCCCTTACCGAAATCCAGCTCATCAATCTGTCAGCTTCCCAGCGCGTTGTGGCCTGAGACGGAGCTGCGTCTCTCGGAGGAGCATTAATGCCTTTTGCGTCATCGCCCCGGTAGCCCTGCTATCGAGCAGCGCTGCAGTTTCCGTCTCCATCCAGAGGGGGTCAGTTTGGACCTCCACAAATCCCAACGCCACACGCCTGCCTGGCAAAGCCCAGGCTGCAGAACGAACGCCTCCGTTTTTTTTGGGCCACGTTTCAAGCATTTCAGCCAACCATCTATCACAGAGGGCCCTATATTTATTTATTTATTTATTATTTATGATGTTATATCCCTGACAATGTGTTTCCCATTTATAATGCCGATTTTATTGCTGTTATTCATCTCCTGGTCTCGGATTTCTTTTCATCTCTGTGAGCTCCAACGTTCTCATACTATGTGAATTACTCCCTGGGAAGCATCAGTGCCAAATGAAATCCACACTGATTTATTGTCTTTCATCTCTGTGGCATCATCTTTACCGTAGGGTGTTTATGGCACTGTGGAGGATTGCCTGGGCCCTGGGTCTGCACCTTCTGTCAGCTACGCTTTCCTTCATCCGCGACGTGCGCGACTGACGCAAGCATGTAGATGCCATTTAAAAACCAACAGACTGTTCTGGAGGACTACATCAGCACGCGTGGTGGCAAAACAGAAGTCCCTGGCTTTGCCGTACGACAGGAGGTGCTTCTCAACATGCCTCCTCGATCCTCGATGCTCGATCCTTTGAGGGGCGTTCCCACTGATCTATAACTAACACTGGATAGACTATCCCATTGTTTTCACCCCATCATTCTTTATGTAGATCAGTGAGGATCGAGGCCTGAGGAGCAAGAGAGGACGTATAAAAGCCCAAATGAGAGGCACCCACTAGCTTCTTGTGGCACTAGCTTCTTCTAGCACTAGAATCCGTGGGTGCTCTGCCCTTCGACATGATTAAACCCCCTGTGGGTCTGAATCACTTAAATCCCATTTTTGAAAAAAAAAAGAACTTGTAATATGCTGCATTCATTCCAACTAAACGACAAGTTGAGCACTTTCATTATGTAGTCCTTGAGAAATCAGTCACTTGCCACAAACACTTTTTTTGTTTGTTTCCAGAGCTCATTTTATTACAAATTCTTTCTTCTTTTTTAAGGAGGACTTATTACAAGGGTTCGTTATTTTTTTTTCTTCCTCAACATGCGAAAAACAGAAACAAAACAGAACACGCGGGAGAATCAAACAAACAGGTAGGATCCGACAATCCACTGTTCACAATTAACATAAAGTCCAATAAGCCCTCGGGAGGAGTGGGGAGCCAGTGATTGACGACAGTGCAGGCATAAGACGGCCACATTCACACTGACTCTGCAAAGATCAATCCAACCAAGGCAAGATGTGCACATTTCAATAAAACACTTTTACATTTTTTATATGCCATCGGCTTTTTGTCATAAGATTTTAAAAAGCTTCACTTGCATGTACATAAAACTGTACAAAAAAACATGGCATCACAAGCAGTTTTTGTCCTATATAAATATAACCAACAATTAGGATTACGACTGTGTACTCTCCTGCGAAGACATACTTCAAGGCAGCTGTCTTGATTTCAGGTGAACTGTGACGAAAATGGATTGTGCAGTGACGTTAAGTTCATTTGGGGGGAAGGGGGAGGCGAGAGAGGGGTGGGGAGGGATGGTGAGGGTGAATAGGTGGTGTGGGGGTGGGGGTCTCTTGGAGAAGGGGGGGGGGTTGGTCTGTAATGGGAACCAGCACTAACATCTCAGCAAGAACAGTAAACAATTTCTACCAATTATTCTTTGGAATTCATGCTAAACTCACTGCCTGCCTAACAGTGCACACGGGGGACATGGAATTCTATGTACAGTACACCTCCAGAAGATGCTTCGCCACAAATAGCTTTTGCTTCTGTTTTTCTCCTCAAGGAACTCCACTCTGGTAGCCAGATAGGGAAATAAAAAAAACTAAATGCGATCAGATCACATCCTCAAACTAGAGACAGCACAAAGCCAAAAGAGAAAATACACTATTCGAATAAACAACAGCATCAGGTGACTCATTATAGATCACTCTGTCCTTCAGATGCCTTCAGGCATCACGTGTGATTGAGGCGCAAGTTGGATTTCATCCCAAAGTGAAATCCCAGATGTTTAGGCATGACTTCGACATGTGGATGGAAAGTGAAAGGCTCGGGCTGGAATATGAATCGAGATCAAAAATCTGAATGAATTGAACATGATTTATGAAACTGGGCAAAGCCATTCGGATTTGGGACGGAGGCGAATGAGAATGAGTCATGCCTCTTGACCCAAGACATGGCCAGTGAGCTTCAGCTCGAATTGAAAACTGGGCAAATTAGGCTCGACCGTTCCAAAAGACTTTTGGAAATAAATGATTCCGACATCAGCTGAGTGAGTCGAGGGGGAGTATTAAGTTGGGTCACGATCTTCTGCAGCCTGCTGGTTCAGGTCACTGATCTTGAGGAGAACTTGCCGGCCTCGCGTTGTGTTGATGTCAGTCCTCGGTGAACTGGCCTGAGACTGAACATGGAGGGTTAATTACCAAAGTATCATGACTCTGGCTGGGTTTCTTTTTACTATCTCAGTCACTAAATGGCTTTGAAAACGGCATAATGTGCTTTATGTCCTCCAGGCAGGATAATCACTTGCCTTATTTAATCACGGCCCTGTCCAGTAATTTCCATATGCCTCGGCTTTAATTATTCGCCGCGCCGTGCCGTGGGCAGCGCGATGAGGTGAGCTTTAAATGATTGTGGTGGTTTTGCTGATGGACCGGGATTATCTCGGCGCTCTGTGTGCTCGCTCGAGGGGCGGCTGCCGCTCGCGAGTGCCCCCACGCTGGATTCATCACTCACCCTAATTAAGAAAACGTCCACCCAGGGCCTCCCAAGCATCAGACGCCAGCCAAGCAACCCTCCCACTCCCCCCCTCCCTCCCCGACTGGCGGACCTCTCACAGCTGAATAAGTATGCACTGGGGGGGCTGATACGTAAGGTACATCCAGGGGGGAGAGAGAGACGGGAGTTAGGGATGCTGAGAAGGATACACACTTGACTGCTGCTTGCTATGCGGAGGAAAGAGCTAGCATGATATGATAGCAAACATAGTCACCTACCAACCCCCCCCCACAACCCCACCCACCCCCCCCCCCCCCACCCTTTCAGGTGTGCACTGCAATACATAAGCCTTAGAAAACACATAAGGAGCCCATCATATGGGGGAGGATTCAAACAAACCATATTTATTTCATTGTGTTTCATTGTGTTATAACGGCATTGAGAGAGGCTCCGTGCCCTGATCCTAATTGCACAACTAGTCACGACACACTGGAGCACCAGCCCACAAAGACGTCCTCTACAGTCCTATTGAATAACCAGGGGTACAGTGAGAGCTACGACCAACCACTGAACAGGTCAAAAACGTCCTCGCCATGCTGCTTACTTAGATGGGTGACCTCCTGACTGTCTCTAAAGGAAATACACAATGGTGAAGAGAGAACTGTGATGCGTTTCTTTAAAAATCATCAATGCACTCTATATGCAAAAATATATTACGATCTTGTGTTGTTGTTGTTGTATTTTTTTTTTTCAGTTTTTCTGTTCAAATTTTTAAATATTTTCTGATTACCTTTCATGCAGACTTATGACATGCCAATGAAACCGAGCGAGGTTATTTGTTTGAATTTTTCAACATGGTCACAAAAGTACATATTTTTAAGGCAGTTATTCATTTGTCCTATTTAACAAAAAAAGGCATGTTTTTTTTCTTCCTCAAGACAGAGTCCAACCATTGTGTCTTCCCTTTTCACATGATTCAAAGTAAAAGAGAAGTCGATGATTTTCCACACATCGCCGTTCAAGAGATGCTCACAGCAGATCTGGACAGGCCGAGGTAGAGTCTGTGAAACAGTCCGTCGAGCTTGTGTCCTTTCAGATCTGAGCGGGATGGAGAGAGAGAGGGACGGATGAGGGGGAAAAACCAAGAGTGTTCCGAGGCCCTTTGGATTTTCCACGATTGGCTCGCTGGCGTCGGGCTTAGCCAGGAGACGTGTTTACATTGCAACACTTAAATCACTCTAACGGAGACATGCCATACTGCCATGGCCACTCCTGACTGCAGAGCAGCCTGCAGAGGCGATTAAATCTGCCGCCCAGTGTCCATGTGGAGGGAGAGGGAAAAGACTGATAGGGAACGATAGAGAGAGTGAGAGAGAGAGAGAGACAGAAAGAGAGAGAGAGAGAGAGAGAGAGAGAGAGAGAGAGAGAGAGAGAGAGAGAGAGAGAGAGAGAGAGAGAGAGAGAGAGACAGGTCACAGTGTTTCAGCTGAAGTGCCAAACACCCACATTCTGCGGCGAGGAAAAAGAGAAGAAAAAAAAAAAGAAAACAGGTCTGTCCACAGGAAAACAGAGACGAGTGAGCATCAAGTCACCAAGCACCTCTGTCAGCAGGGTCAGCCAATGAGATTTCATCAGAAAAGCCATCTTGAGTCACCCGCCCTGGCCACGGCTAAAGGTCCTACTATCACCATAAAGAGCGGGCACAAAGAAAAAAAAAATATTGTTAGAAAAAGAGAGAGATAGAGAGAAAGAGAGCGGAAGGAATGCTCAGGCCTTTGATGTTTTTTTTGTGATCTCTTTTCTCTCTCCTCAGTTTGACCCTGACGTAAATATACTCTATGTACAACTTACAAATATATTTACAGCACTGGTCTACAAACAACACCTCATCTGATGTGATGAACGACAAAGAGAGAGAGAGAGAGAGAGAGAGAGAGAGAGAGAGAGAGACAGAGAGCATTTATCTTCCTTGATGCGTCACGGCACATTGTCCTTATAGTGTCTCTAACATCTTGCTATGGCACTACAGAATTCACCACACCACGGCCAGAACACGTTCCACTGGGGCTAATGAACCTACAGCAGAACAGGCTAAAAGGTTGGAAAAACGTTTTTGTTTTTTTTTTGTCCTTTTTGTGTACTTTTTGATAATATTGATTCGACAACGTTTTTATTCACCATAAGTATTAACCCAATAAAGAAACAAGACTACTCCAATAAATAAATAAATTAATCAATACATACGTACGTACATAAATAAAGACCAGAAATGAATAAATAAATAAAAAAAAAGAAATCATGTACATGAGGACACGTTGGTCAGGTGATTCAGAGCCAACTCGTACTGCTTTAGCTGAAACGCCGTAGCAATAGTTTGTGTTTTTGATGAGTAGCTGATGATGTTGTTGTTGTTGTTGTTGTTAGCTTAAAGAGAGCTCGTTTTTCCCCCTCGGTGTGCTGGAGGGAGCGCCTCTGGCGGCCGTATCCGTTTTAAAATCACGACTGAGAAACGGGTGGAGCTGTTGTTGTTTGTTGTTTGTTGTTGCTGTTGTTGTTGCTGCTGTTAACTGCTGCTGCGTTCTCACAGGTAGATTTCCCGCTTGGAGGTGTGGCTGGAAGGCGGGCTGGTGGGCGGGTATTCGCTGGCCACGCTCAGCGGCACCTCCTCCAAGGGGCAGTCCTGGCTGGGGGCGTGGCCTCCGACGCCCACCCCGCTGGAGTAGGCACTGCGGGAGGGAGGGAGGCGAGGCCGGGGCTCCTCCACGCCACTGCCCCCGCTGCCACCGCCGCCACCACCGCCGCCTCCACCCAGCCGGGCGCTGCCGTTGGCCAGGCGCCCCAGGCTCCCCCTCTCCTGGTAAGGCACAAAGGTGGAGAGCTTGGGCGGGTTGCGCGGCGTCTTGCGGATGGGCGAGGGCTGCCCGGGCATCCAGCAGGCGTCCGAGTGGCCGAGCTCGCTGCACTCCTGGGTGCAGTTGCCCGTCATAGCCACGTCTGGCAGGGAGCGGATGTCTGTCAAAGAGACAAGAAATAAAAAAAATAAATAAAAACAAAAAAACATTTACTTGACTGGAGATGACACTTGGACATACATGAAGACATCTTATACATCGACTGACTGCAGAGACAAGACATGTTTTTTTTTTATCTTCTTTCCCCATCAGTGAACACTTCAGTGCTCTCGTTACGACGAGTGATTCACTTTTTGCTCCCTCTTACTGAAAAGTGAAACACAATTAACGCGCGCACAGGAGACAAAAAAAAGGGTCATCACAAACGGCACTTGTTACAGTGCACTATGCAGCGGTTGCTATGAGCTACGAAGAGATGTGTAGTGGTTGCTATGCGCGTGTACAGTGGTTGCTAGGGGCTGATTAAAGTATGGTATGCTCTCTGTAGTGGCTCCTGCGACCTGACAGTGTTTGATAAGTGTTGGCTGGTACTTTCCCTTTGTGGTTCCTGGGTCTTGAATAATGATGCCATTAGAAACAGTTGCTAGGTGCTATGGTTGCTAGGTGTGGGGCGGTGGTTTATAGCCACTGATAAAATGTTGTTTTGTACTGGAAATTCGACAAAGTCATTCTGGTACTTTGTGCTACTTGCCGTGTCCTATTTAAACGGCACACAGCGCTCGCTCGCTCGCGCACACACACACACATACGCACAGATAAATAATATTTTTTGACTCGCACACACACAAGCATAGGCATGAACTGCAAATTGCATGTGTGCATTGCCACACTCACAAAGTTACAACTAATACACACGGACCACCCACCCAACACACACACACACACATACACACACACACACACACACACACACACACACACGCACACACACACACACATACGTACACACACACACACACACACACACACACACTGATACAGTCTCAGTACTGTGTGGTATTAAATGGGATCCATCACCCTTAAGGCAAATCCAATGTTATGGGTTATTGATTGGCAGGTCTGAAATTAGTGTATGTCCCCGATTGCCATCCATTATTCCGTTCCTCACTTTGCAATTAATTAAATCGGGCCAAAACCCAGTGACCTCATTTCTGCACCCAGATCCACAGACCCCCTCACACACTCACACACTCACACACACTCTCTCACTGTGCTGCTGCTGCTGCTGCTGCTGCTTCTGCTTCCTCTCACTGTTTCATGCACAGTGTTTAGGGCTCCTGGCGCTTGCCATAACAAAGTTGCCATACAGAGCAGCTGCCTGACAGCCTCCTATTTCTCAGCCTTTCTGTAAATTATGCCATTTGCATGATGTTACGAATGCTCACGTATAGTGTGTGCAGGGGGAAAATGGCAACACAGCAGAAGGAAAATGTACTGTGCTTACAAGCTTTCACACAAAACTACAGTAGTACAGCACCAAAGAACAAAGAAATGACAAGAAATGACAGAGTGTTAATAATAAGCCCTATGCAGGGGGCTGTACGCAACCACAGTGATCAGTTGTCAGGAAGTGATGGACAGTACAAATATGGAATAGAAGGCACACAGACAGGGGTGGACGCTGAGCTCATGGTCAGATGACGGTTAGTGAAATAGCCTTTCAGCGACTCCAGTGTGACAGTAGGGCTTATTGGCTATTGGGTGAATCATGAGCTCCATCACCATCACCATCTCACAGGTTTCCCCCCCCCTTCCCTCCCCTGCCATCCAATTGAAATTCACATTTACTGTCTCCCTCTCCTTCAGACAGGACTCTCATTCTCCCCTCTCTCCTACTCCTACTCCTACTCCTGCTGCATGAGGAATGGCTGAGGTGAGAGAAGTAGAGGAGAGGAGAGGGGGAAAGGGAGGAATGAGGGGAAAAGATGAAGAAAAAGCGAGCAGGAGCAGGAGCAGTGTGGAGAGACACTTAAGTGTGTTAAAAGCAATGCGCAGATGGCTGCCTGTGGGCAACGGGGGGTGGGTGCGGGGGCCCAGGGAATACACCTCTGCTAGCCTTGACCCCCCATGCAGCATTAATGGATTCATAAAAAAAAGAGCGAACAGTGTGTGTGTGTCTGTGTGTGTGTGTGTGTGTGTGTGTGTGTGTGTGTGTGTGTGTGTGTGTGTGTGTGTGTGTGTGTACTGTATGTATGTGTGTATGTGTGTGTGTGTTGTGCAACTCTACAAGTGTGGCATGACGGATGGGCCTGGTGCAGAGCCTCACAGGAAACCACTTCGGTGAGCCTCTATCAAATAAAACACCAACCGAAAACTGCAAAAAAAAAAAAAATCCTCGCCTTCCCCCCTTCCAAACAACAACAAAAAAATTGTTGAGCAAACGCATGGCGGACACTGTAAATACATCAAAAGGAAGTCCAGAGGAGGTTAACGGAGAAGACAGCCACAGCAGGGGAGCATGGGAGCTTGCTTTATTTCCTCCCAGAAACCTTTTCCCGTGGAATATAGCCTGGAATAAATCAGCTCTGCCCGTGGAACAAACACATTAGGGTTTTTGGCCATGTGTGTTAGTGATGGAGAAGCATGTGTGTGTGTGTGTGTGTGTGTGTGTGTGTGTGTGTGTGTGTGTGTGTGTGTGTGTGTGTGTGTGTGCACGCGTGTGTGTGAATGTGTATGTGTGCTCAATGCAGCCACACACCACACACTCATAAGGCTTTTGTAAAAAGGGATGCCAAGGGGAACGACAGAGAGAGAGAGAGAGAGAGACAGAGAGAGAGAGAGAGAGCGGGAGAGAGCGGGAGAGGGAGAGAGAATTGGGTGAAGTGCAGAACTGCCAACTCTGGATTTAAGGAGGAGGCTGATTGGATTTAGAGAGCAGGTGATTGGGTTTGGAAGAGAAGGTGACTCAATGGCATTTTCTCTTCCGTTGAAGCACATCCTCAGCAAGCTGCTCGCTCGCATTCTTGACACACAAATACACACACAATACGGCCCCCCCACCAATCCCAACCCCCCCACCCAAACCAGAAAATGGAAACCCTCTGTCCTTTTTCCCAAAAAAACAAAACAACAACAACAAAAAATAAACAATAAAAGCAAGCAAAAAACAACGAAAAACGACAAAAAAAACCCGCTTCACATCTCTTTCTTGTCCTTCACTCATTCATGCCGTTTCATCTCTCCTGATTCTTCCTGAGTTCGTCTCCACTGTCCACCGTTCCGTGCCTGACCCCACAGCCTGGCCGCCTCCTGCTGTCTCCTGTGACGGACACCACTGTGTGTGTGTGTGTGTGTGTGTGTGTGTATGTGTTCAGCCCGCCTGGCACGCTTCAGAGTGTGGCGGCTTCTCGCACAGCTGGCTTATCCGGCCGCTGGCTCTTGGGGGCTCGTGTGCTAACGTGCGCTGGGGTTTGCACGGGGCTTGCATCAGAGCGCCTGTGGGGCCACAGCCTCCGTGGCAGGTTTCCTCTCCTCTCCTCTCCTCTCCTCTCCTCTCCTCTCCTCTCCTCTCCTCTCCTCGCCGTCTGATCCTCTGCCCATGGGCGCGCGTGCACACGCGTGCGTGCACACAGGGCCGGCTCAAGAAGATTTCGGCGGAGGGGACTCAGGGTCTGTGTGTGTGTGTGTGTGTGTTGTGTGTGTGTGTGTGTGAAGGTGGGCAGGTGGTGGTTGTAGCGGTGGAGGTGGTGTTGATGATGTTGGATTTCTGCAATGTCTCAGAGGCTGTCTATGTCTGTGTTTTTATGTGTGTGTGTGTGTGTGTGTGCGTGTGTGTGTGTGCGTGTGTCTCTCTGTGTGTGTATGCGTGTGTGTGTGTGTGTGTGTGTGTGTGTGTGTGTGTGTGTGTGTGTGTGTGTGTGATTTCATACACCGTCTGCCTGCCCCCTCTCTGCCTACCTGCAGCGCCTCAGTGCACCAGTGCACACTAATCAAGTGGAAATTACTGGACACTTTGTGGATGAGTGCGCCGGAGCGGGATAAAGAGGCGGTCAGCCACAAGATCACTGGACAGCCCTCGCGCGCCGTAATCAGATGGACCAAATTGGAACGAAACACTATTTATTTTTTCAACCAAATTCGGCACATCAGTTTCTTAATAATCAGGTATCCCACAACTGAGAGTCATTTTCTGAGCTCTAGTCTATGCTAGATATCTGTGTGTGTGTGTGTGTGTGTGTGTGTGTGTGTGTGTGTGTGTGTGTGTGTGTGTGTGTGTGTGCGTTCGCTTCATTCTGCCTTTCATTTTCCTCCATAGTTGTCTCCCAATGAGCAGACGCCTGAGAGTTATGACGTGCCAGATCTGCTATCACATTGTGTCCCTCAGTGTAATAAAATGGGAAGAGCTTGCACATCATCTTTTTTTTTCTCAGCGCGGAGGACAAAGAACGAGAGAGGGAGAGAGACAGAGAGAGAGAGAGAGAGAAAGCGCGAGATTGCTAAGGGTACAAAAGAACAGAACTCCAGCTTGATTAAAATATGGCTGCGATTCCGTTGTTTTGATTAAACCTAATTTGATATTATGACTTGATTACACACAAATTCACAACGTGACAAATGGGAGGGGGGGAGAAGGGGACATAAATCAGGACTCAAAATGGAGAACGAGATGACAAAAAAAAAGGAAGACAGACAGAAGTAAAGACCCTGCCGACTGGTGGCAGCGAGGAGGAAGAGGAGGAGGAGGAGGAGGAGGAGGAGGAGGAGGAAACGTCAGCGTCAGCATACTGAACACAGCAGCAGAGAAGTGTTAAGACATGCCATTAGAAAGCAGACTCAAGCCCACTAACAAGTGAGGAACAAAAGAGTGAGACGCAAGCCAACTAAGCTTCTTGAATTTCCCCTTGGGGATCGATAAAGTATCTATCTATCTATCTAAACAGTGCTAAACGAATGAAAAGATACATGGATGGATGGATGAATGAATGGATAGAGGAATGAACGAATGAATAACCTAGACATCCAGTCTTCTTGCTACAGTACAGTAGAACTTTCGCATAAGCCACCAATGGTGTTAAACTCAGCTAATCTAAGTGCACATAATGCAACCACAAAAAGTGTCTAAGTGTATAATGGACAAAAAGTTCTGGCAGCACTTTGGGACAGCAGGTGAGCACTCTGCACAGTTTGTAATGATATACTGTACGAGAGCTGATTTGTGGAAGGGGAGAGAGGGGGGAGATGTCCTGAAGTGCTCTACTGAGTCCATGGGAATTTGTGTGCACACAGACGTCACCATCACCCACTGATCGGCGTGGCACTTGCCGCAAATCCTTGGCACTTCTGAGAAGGTTTTTGTCAAGCAAATCTCCTTGCCTGTGAATATTTCATGGCCACGAAAAAAAGAAAAAAAGAAAAAAAGAGGAAAAAAAATCAGAAAGGGCCTTGAAGCGCTCATTTTTTAAATTCCTAATTGAACACAAGTGTGGTCTGGCCTTTTTCTTTTTCTTCTTGTATTGCTAGTAAAAAGGCAGTGCTTTTTGGTGGGCTCTGTTGTGGCTGTCTGCTTTAGGGTTTTCTGAAGGCCAGATTCCCCCTTTCCTCACTGCTCCTGTCTGAAGTCTGATCCCCTACCTGCCCCCCTCCAGCGTATCACCGACGCACTTTTATTCTGAAGTGGGAGAGGTCAACACGCAGCCTCTTCCTTTTTCCTCTTCTCCAGGAGGCTCTTTTGTATCCTCCCGGAGATGATAGAAATAACAAAGGCTGGTTGATAACCGAGGTGAATTAGGGAGAAATCGGCAGCGAAAAACTCCCTACTCCTCCCCTCCGACCGCCCCTCTCTGTTCGACAAACGGCGGGAAAAAAAAAACAAAAAAAAATGCGGGAGCAAAATGAAAACAAACATTCTCATTGTTTGATCATGTTGTGTTTTGCTCAAGGCTCGACATCTTGTGAAGCGAAAAAAGTCTGCGGAGGGGAGAAACTCTCGTTGGCTGAAAAGCGCTGATAATTGCTGCCGCAGACTCTCGGGTGCTGGCTGTGGCCGCGCCGATGGCTTGGCGATGCGGTGGTATTATTTGGCCGGAGCGCCCGTCGTATCTGGCGACAGCCTGGGAGATCTTGGCAGCGTCGGACTTAATTTACAACAGTGTTATTTTGATTAGGCGCTGATTCGGTGAGCTGTGAAACGCGTTGTCGGAAGCTTGCCTCGCTTTGGAACCATGCTTGCTTCCGCCATCTCTCCCAAAACCCTCTCTCTCTCTCTCTCTCTCTTGCCATCTCTCTCTCTCTCTCTCTCTCTCTCTCTCTCGTTTCTTTTTTTTCCTCTGGAACTGGCACATGGCTCACCTCCTTCTCGAGAAGGCAGGTGCCATGAAGCAGAGTGAATTGTGGGATACCCTCCACTGGCTGAGAGAAACTGTTTCTGGGGGCCGGAGTGTGGGCCGGCTCTCCTCGCAGGCCTGGCCGCAGAAATCAGGAAGTGCGCGTCAGACCCACACAGTTCCAGTCCCTCAAGTGCCATCTATCATGGCGGGGGCAGTGAACTAGTTAGACTGTGCTCCAATGGCTTTCAGTCCCGGCAGTCACACCGAGTGAGCGAGCGAGGGAGGGAGAGAGGGAGAGGGGGAGTGAGCCAAAGGACTCTAAGGGAGGATAGGGTGGACTGGGCAAGGGGAGAGGGAGAGGGAGAGGGAGAGGGAGGGGGGCAGTGTGTGTTGGTGGAGAAGGGGTGTGTGTGTGTGTGTGTGTGTGTGGGGGGGAGGGGGTGTTCTGGGCAGTAGGAGATGTCTTTGGGGAGGAGGGGCCACTCAGGACCTCTCTGGCAGCCCTATGGCCAGCGGCAGCAGGCCCGGGCGGAGGCTTGAGCTTGGGGCGCTCGAGCTTCTGGAAGAAGCCTCAGCGAGAGCTGCTCACTACCTGCTCTGTGATCCCAGTAAGGGGTCTGGGACTCCCAGTGCAAGGCAAGATGAAGTGAGAATGGAGAGAGAGAGAGAAAAAAGAAGCGAAAGAAAAAAAGAGAGGAAAAAAGAGTGCGAAGAGAGCAGAAAGAAAGAGATGGATGGAGAGAGAGAGCGCGCGGTAGAGAGAAAGAGAGAGATGGGAGAGCAGAATTGCCACATGCTCTTTCTGATCCTCTAATTACCCTCCTCCAGCTCGGCGGGACCCCTTTGGTGGAGCTGCGTAGTGGCTGCTTGGTAGCGAGCGCGCACCTCTCTTCCTCTCCTCTCTCTCTCTCTCTTCTCCCTCTCTCTCTTTCCCTGTCTTCTCCCTCTCTCCTCCTGTGTGTGTGAGCTGGGGCGCAGCGAGCTAATGGACACATTATTCTCCCCTCCTCATTATCGCCCTCATGCTCCCTCTCTCTCTCTCTCTCTCTCTCCTTCCCTGTCTCTCTCTACCTCCATCACCATCTCCATCTCTCTCTCTGTCTCTTCCACTACTCCCGCACCTCATCACATCCGAATCGCAGGGCTTTTGGCCAGACCGTCCCCCTGGACGGCCCATGCATATATAAACCCCTCTCTGAGCTGCGCACCAGACGCCGCGCTGAGCGATGCCTCTCTCCTCTTAAAAGCAGTGCAAGTCCACCGAGGAAAGCCTCACGGCCCTGCCGGTGCAGGCAATGATCGACTAGTTTTTTTTTTCCCCCCCGTTAGGAATTCCACCTAAAAAAACCCCACTTAAGAGCCTCAAAAGCATATTATTGGGGCCTCATTGCACATCAGGAGACCAGTGTCTGTCGCTTTTACTCGCCGGCCCAAGCCAGGCGCTTCAAATAATCAATCGTCCTCAATTCTCCTCTTTGAGACGATTTCGGAAAGGTATTTAATTTAACAATTGCGTCTGTGCCTCTTTGACGGCCTCAATTGCTCACTCTCTGAATGTGTAATATTGAAATTTCAGAAAAACGGGGTGCCGCGTGCGTGCGTGTGTGTGTGGAGGGTGTGTGTGTGTGTGTGTGTGGAGAGGGGGGGGGGGGGGGCGTTCTTTGATCAGTCCTCTTCATCCTGTAGTCGGTGCCTTGAATACCTCTGCTCTAGCTGTGATGCCATCTTATGGATTCAGTGTACAACAGGAGGTAACCCACCAGCCGGCGTATGATGAAACGTCGGGGAAATCTTTTGAAGGAAATAGCGTGTAAGTAGCAGACATTGTCATGAAAATGCATGTTTTTGTGCCACTCTTGCCGCGATCAACCGTGAATTTCAGCGTTAGAAATGGCTGCCATGGCGTGCGAGAGAGAGATAGTCACAGAAGGAGAGAGGGAAACCAAAAGATAGAGACAGAGAGAGAGAGAGAGAGAGAGAGAGAGAGAGAGAGGGAGGAAGAAAAAGAGAGGAAGAGAAAGAGTGAAAGAGAGCGGAGGGGCAAAGGAAGAGCTCCATGACTTGCTGTTGATCCCTTCATAGAGAGATAATCATTTGATTTTATCGCGGCACGATCTGACAATTAGGGCCCTTCTTCTCTGCCCTAAGTCAGGCAGTTTGGATGATATTAAAGCTCCTCGTATTGCCTGCTATCTTTAGGGCACATATATCTTTTTACAGCCATTTCAGCCTGCTCTGAAGCACAGCACATCTCTTCCTGTGTATTACGGGAAAAGGATTGGGCGAGTTCAGGCTCTTATACGAATGCAGACTCGGCAGAAAGGAGTGTGGGAAATCTACGCTAACTCGAGGGCAGGTGTCGGGGAGAGAAGGGAAAAAAAGAGCCACCAGGAGACCTCCAGAAGTATTAAAATATTCCATAACGAGTCGGAGCGCCCGCTTCAAATTCAATTCCCCTGTCCCATTAATGCTCTCTAAGAGAAGCTATGTTGAATCATTATCCTTAATGTCAACGGTTTGAGCCAGAGAGGAAAAAGATTTTTTGAATTCTGCTACTGTAAGGTGCTTCTGCTGTCCTGCCAGCACCGCAGTACTGCTCTTAAATCCCCCAGCAAGCCACACGGCTCTGAAGGCAAATAAATAAATAACAGAAGACACAAATAAAAGCTAAAATATAACAAAACAAGAGGTAAAACAAACGACCGCCGCTGAAACGGAGCGTTCACAATAGGTGTGTGTGTGCGTGTAGCCCGCTATGCATTTGGGCCAGATTACCAGTGACAACGCACCTCTGGGGAATCGGTTGCCTGGAAGCGCATTGTTCACACATTTTCAGCAGCTCCCCCCCATACACCCCTCCTCTACTACTACACACAAACACACACACACACACAACCACACACACACATAAAAATACATATTCACTCTCTCTCTTTCTCTCTCTCTCTCTCTGTCTCACACACTCACACACACACACACACACACACACACACACACACACGCCATTCCTAAACTGAAAACACAAGGTGCAGGGTTGGCTGGTGGTGGTGGTGGTGGTGGTGGTGGATGTTGGAGGTGGGTGTAGTAGGTGGTGGGTGGAGGCGGCTGTCACATGGCCCGGTCCCCTGCGGTGGCTCTCGCGCTCTGTCGTGGGAGAGGGGCTGGCACGGGCCTCTGCAATCAATTCTACTAACAGGCAGGGACTCTGACAAGGCTCAGCGCCATCTGTCTGAGCAAACCCATGCCCCGCAACGCCATGCCACTCTGGCACACGGGCACAGTCCCAAACTGGCACCCGCAAGACAAACAAGCCCCTTCAGACTCACACTCTGTTCCTGGGTCTGTCCCTTTCTCTTCCCGTTTCCCTCTTCAGCAAACACACACACACACACACACACACACACACACACACACACACACACATTATGACAAATATAAGCTCACACACAGTCACAAACTATGTCCTGGGTGTGTACACACATTGACATGCAAAACCAACATGCCTGCACAGACTTGTTAACAGATATTGAGATGACAAGCCAACACACAATACATAAAGAAATCTCAAATGCAAATGTCAACAGACAGACACACACAAACACCCGTTCGTGCGTGCACATGCACACACACACACACACACACACACACACACACACAAACAGTCACAAGTCTATAGTCCCTCTGAACGCTCAGACACACATAGATATGTACAGACACAGACACAGACACACACACACAGATTGGCCAATCTGTTTATGCACACACACAGACCCACAGATACTCATAATAACTCAACATATTCTGCAGTAATTAGTCACCATCAATGGTCAAGATGACCGAGACTGACACCACGCAGCGACACCAACCGACTCGGAAACACGACGGACGGCTACAAAACCCCCCCTCCAGACCGTCAAAACGGACAGAGCCGGAGAAGAGTGGGGAGAAAGTGAAAAACTGAAGTGAGCGCGAGTGTACGAGAAAACCTTTGACAGGGGAGTTCAAAGGATCTGCCACATTATTAGGGCCCCTTTCCTGCACAGAGAACATCAGAGAAGAAGGATCGGGGTAAAAAAAATCATCACATAGCATGGCTAAAGTTCCTCATCATTATGCTAATGCCCTTTTATTCCATTTTATCTCCCTCTCCCTGGTCCATATGTGCAGCCACTCCAGCTATGGCATCAAAGAGAAGCCTTCCTCTGGGCAGCTTCTCCACATGTAAATATCGCCATCTGGGGTAAATACTGTTGTCCCCCCAAACAGCCCACCACCCCCAAATACACACACACACACACACACATGCAAAAACATTCACACATAAACACACACACACACACACACACACACACACACACATCACACATTCCCCCAGCCTTTCTCCCTGGAGCATGCCATTCGGACAGGAACCCGGCGCTGCCAAAGGCAGCGAGGACTCTGCCCCGTGGCACACACCCCAGGGACTTGGATCTGTGTGAGGCGCCGGCGAGGGCCGCTTGTGAACAGGTTTGGGGGAAGCCATCCAGGCATCTACACTGACACACAGACAGACACCCACCCACCCACACCCACACACAGACGCACACACACAGAGACACACACACACAGACACACACACAGACACACACACACACCCTGCTGAGTGGGGTCAGAAGACCCATGTACCAACTCCCACCGGGAGGGTTCACCTTGGGCCGGCGTGAGTGTCTCGCTGAGACTGAGAAGGGAGTGAGTGAGAGAGAGAGAGAGCGAGCGAGCGAGCGAGCACCACCACCGCCACCACCACCACCACCACCACCACCACGGCTCTGCTCCTGCTCATTAGTGCCCCGGTTAAGTGTCCTAATGGAGCGCTCCACTTATCCAGCTCCGGGGCCAGGACTGCTGAATCACCCCCACTGTGCTGCAGCTGAACTCAGCCAGTGGGGCAAACCCATCCAATGACTCCACCAAACGAACGAATGAATGAATGAATGAATGAATGAATGAATGAATGAGTGAGTGAGAGAGAATGAGTGAACAAACATATGAACGAATGTGCCTGTGCCGTTGGGCCGAGTAAAAATGTGCCATGCATTATTCACCATAATGACTCCACTGTTCGGCAGCGCTGCGCTGGCCTGACTGGGACACTCTGGAGACGCAGCAAACGAACGCTAAATTATGCAACAGTTTTCTTGTTTGAACGCGCCTCAATCAAATGGACACAAAAAAAAAGACAAAGAAGGAAGCGCTCTTTGATAAGTATTACATAACGAGAGAATTGATCAATGACGGTTTCAATCTGATATTTCAATGGTGGATTCTTTTTGGCTTGTGACGGCACAACAAATTAAGCACCTGACAATGAAGGAAAACTCTAGACTAAGCTAAAACAAGGTGAGGGGGGAAACTGCGTGGTTTGACAGCTCAGTGTCGAATATAGACATGCCTTGCTATGCTCTTCATAAATGAAAATGAGCCCTTCTTCCTTCCCAACCACAATCAAACATCCTCCCATCAAAATACATGACACATAACATAGACCTTTTACATATTTTTATCCACCAAATCAACAAGGAACCATGAAAGAGTCCTTTTTTGATTTCATAAAGCAAGTAGTGTTTCTAAGCACTGTTTTTTTTTTTTTGCTTGCTGTCAGTCTGAGCAGAAAGAGGAAAACAGATCTGTACATGTTTCTTACACCTTAACCTTCCCAAACTGAGTGAAGTTTATCGACGCAGCCTTTTGCTGTCATGATTCGGCAGAAGGCACCTTAATGAGGTAAATAAGCAGATAAAAAGGTCAGCCAAAATGATCCCCGGCGCAGCATACAAATTTCCGTACGCTTGGTCTCTAATAGTTCAGATGTCCACACACTGGGAAGCGCATTTAAAGGAACAACTCCAGTCTAAATAAGCATCAGGCTATACAAGCTGTTTACATGGGTTTACAGATGTTACAGATGTGCATATGTCAGGTGATTTGTCCGACCTGAAAAAGGTTATAGACAATGGGCTTTGTGGTTTGATGATTTTCAAAACGCCCAGTTAACCAGCATGTCTTGTGCCTATCTTAAGTCTGCTTGCCACAAATGTTTCTCCATTTAGTCAATTAGGCAATGTGTTCTGAGGCATTAAATCCTTAAAATAAGGACGATGCTTAAAGGAATCTCCATGGAGCTAGTCGTGCTAAGCTAATAACGGTTGTCTGCATATTTGTACGGCACAATTGGTGATTGACTTGTAAAGGCTTGATTCATCATACTGTATTTGCCATACATGTGGTGCATCAATGTTATTCAAACACTGTTCACATTCATTTCCATTAATGCAGAGTAATTCTGGTTTATGCAGTATTGATGGCAGTAAGAAAGAAAGTGTATTTTTCACACAGCAAATATCAGATGAACTTGGACATTACCTGTAGGGGAATATATGTTAATTTAAACTAAAATCCTCAGTAGTGACCACGTGTAGGAGACCTTTATGTCAGAAAGAGCTCGCTCCGAGCTCGAGGAAGCCAATTAATGGAGTTATGTGGTCTTTTCACAAAGTTGCTTGAGAGTTTGAAATTTCTCTAGGACTTAGCTGTCAAGGTTTTCTCTTTAACTTGCTTCTCTTGACATTTCCCCCCACTGAGAACACTTGAATGTGTGAATGTGAGAGAATAAAAAAGGCCAGCGATATTTTATATGAAATTTACACATGCTTATTAACCAGGCTTCAGAGCAATTATCACACAAGTTCAAATGCAAATATGCATATGCATATATCAAAGATGAAGAGCTCTAAACATAACATTGTATGTACTGTACATTACAGCTCACAGTATGAAAGGAAAGAACTAAAGCACTAAGACAACAAGCTCTCAGGCTTGTGCCAATGGGGAAGCTCTGGAAATCAATAGCTACAGATCATATAACACGAGAACCAAATACGGTATCACAGATCTCATGAAAAAGACGTCTGCGCCTTCCCCTCAGAGGGAAACAACCCAGCAAGAGATGAAGGAGATGGGATGTGGGGTTGGTGCAGGTGGTGGTGGTGGTGGTGGTGGTGGTGGTAAGGGTGGGGGCAGATGTCTTCAGCTACACAACCTTCAGCCCCTTGCACTCTCCCTACCACTACATTACATCAGTTGTGGGACTCTCATTGGTGATCAAAGACACAACGCGTGAAGAACAACCCTGGCCCGGGAGGTAGAATGTGTAGCAAACAACAGAGGATGATAATAACACATAGCAGGAAGCTACCGCAAGGTGAAGACACAAGAGGCAATACATTGACTTAGATATGTCAATCTAAGTGGGCTGTTTTGGCAAGCAGCCATATACTGTTGATTGCACGGGGTTATGTACAGCTACTTTCATCACACGCAATATTCGAGTGGAGTCGAGCAAGTTGTTGAATGGAGATGCACCCTGAGAGCACATAATACTGAATATAATTGATTTAATGAAAACAATAAACTCATAAGCTGACCTTTGAGTAATGTGACCGTATAATTGGATGGCAGTCTAGGATTTGTTCTCACGCGACCCTGCTTTTCCTCTATTGGCACAAGTATGGTTATAGCAGCTGCATGTTTTTTGCTGATGCTTACTGGTGTATCTGAACAACGTTTGTAACATAGAAGGTGATAAAAACTGCTAGGCCCACCATTCCCTTAGACACAATAAATCCTTAGTCTCATTGTTCAGAGAAGGCCGATCATTTCTGGATACTTATTACCTTGGCACCTACAAATATATTGACCGTCCAACATCCAACTCTGCTGAATGCAAATTTTTAATTAGTTTATCTGAAAGCTTGCCAACACAGACATGCCAGGTTGAATTCTGTAAATGATCCTTTCATGATAAATAATCAGCAATGAATTGAGCTGAACAGTGCATCATTTTGTTTGTTTCATTCACTCTATCTCTTAAAGGGGCTATACATTAGCTTGTAAAGTTGTCGGCTGATGATGTGATATACCTGCAGAATCCACAAGCAGATTGGTTGCCATAAATCGCAAGGTTTATAAACCCCAACCATCTTTCAAAGAAGCAAATAACAAGTTTAGTCAATTTACGTCAAGATATGGAGGATAAATGCAACATGTAATATGAAGACTTTGATGATTGAAAGATACTGCATGTTTCCATTAGCGTCTCTATCAACATCTGATGTTTGTGCTACATCAAGGCAAACAAACCTCTGTCGTTCTTCATAAAGCACTCAAGCTTTTGAGCAAGCTAATTATTAGCGTTGCTGTTTTCACTACTGAGTCACCTGCTCCTCTTGAGGTAGGTAAGTGGTACAATATGAGAGTGCCATTTTATCACGTTAGCATGCTAACCACAGTGTTAAAGATGACAAGATTGAAGATTGAAGATTGAAGAGTCCCAAAATGTGTTGTCTTTACATCTGAATAGACTAATTTACTTTAACAGAGACGGCAAAAAAGCACATACTAGTACACTGAAATAACACGTGGACAATATTTTGTAGTTTGTAACCGTGAGAGAAGTTTTTAAAGTTTCTGTCATCGAAAATAAGCAATGCTGATCAGTGCTGTGAGCTAAAAAAAAAAGGAGTTTAGCTACCGGTATGTTGTAAGCAGTGAGAGGCTGCTCAAGGTTGTGGTTAAGACTCAGGGAAATAGACTGTGGAGGTATAAGAAACACAAAATGAAAGGACTGCAGTAAATCAGAATGAGGGGGGGGTGGGGGGAAAGTCATAGCTATCTTCATCATGGGACTGTGGACACACTCCATCGTGCTGGAATAATAGACCATGAAATGAAAACATTTTGACTTTGACATGCAGGAATGGGGGAAAGAAAAAATAAGAGAAAAAAAAATATGTGTATGAATCTCAACATGAATATTTGAAAGAAGTAAAGAAATGTTTTGCTTTATTTATCTTTATTTACTGCTACCCCCCCCCCCCCCCCCACACACACACACACACACACACCACCACATTACAGGATGACAATACGGTCTGCAAATGGAGATTTCACATTACCAAAGGCCACCGTGCCTTGAGCACCCCGCGTGTCGTTTGTCATTCCAGCTGTGGGCCACAGACGCGGAGGTACAGAGTGAGAGTTCATATATTGCTTTTTCATTTTCGCTTAAACGCGGTGACACGCGGAGCACTCACCGACCCCCTTTTCTGCTTGTCAATCACCGGCACAACTGTGCACAAAAAAGCCTCCACCAGCTCCGCCTGTCACACTGTCAGTCATCTTCAAGTGCAAAAATAAATAACAGAAGACAGAAGAGGAGGGGGGAATAAAGCAAATAAAAAAAATAAAAATAAATAAACAAGCAAATAAATAAATAAATCGAGCGAGTGAGCGAATGAGCGAGCGAACGAGCGACACAGGTGATAGTTAGAGGGAGGGATAATATCCTGTCTTTCTCCATCCCTTTCTCATCCATCTTTCAATGTGTGTCTCTCACAGTAATCTCCCTGGGGTAAAAAACACATTTTAATTAGGTCTATCTCTGGTTAACAGTTCCTTTTCCCAGCCTCCGAGTTGTACGTGCCCGCCTGTCGGGTTTTTCATCCTTGTCAGAACTGCTCAGTTCCACATCAGACTCTGTCAAATCAAAGAGCCCATTTCACCTCAATCTGTCTCTGGGTTCTGCAGTGAGCGGCTTCAACCACAGACTTGTCCTCCTGACACCGACAACAAAGCCAATTCTGTGTTCTTCATGGGGGCTTCTGATCCAAAACTTATCCAAGCTGTTGGACCAAAGTGGAAACAACAACGGAAAGGGAGGGAAAAAAAACTTGAAGACGACAGAAAAAGACGACAACGAAGGAGAAGAAAAAAATCATTTATAATACATCATATGTGTTGGGGGGGGGGGGACAGGGGAGGGGCGGGGGGGGGGGTTGCTTGGGATGAGGGGGATGTGGGAAATGGGGAACTGAATGTGGAGGCTCTGATGGGAGATTTGCCAGAGCTCTTCGTTTATCATTCATTTCCCAAGCAGAACTGCTGCGACTACAGCCACGCTACCAGCTGACATCCCAGCGCCGAAAACGTTTCTCTAGTTCCTGCCGCATTCTGCACGACTGACAGTCACCTCCCCCATGGGGGCTCCGACTCTGACTAAGAAATCTGCAGGATGCCATGTTTAACTCGGTGTGAGGTAAAAAAAAAAAAAAAAAAAAAAGAAAAAAAGAAAGTACACTGAGGGACACTGTGTTCGAAATGAGACACTGACAAACTGACAGGAGGACTTGTCGAGTAGGTGTGGGGTGAAAGGTTTCTGTGATAATTACACAGTACATGGAACTGCCATAATGGTGGGAAAGCATGGAAATTAAGTGATTCGCACAGATGTGTGTAGGCAGGGGAACTTCATGAAGGGAGAGTGGAATTTCCTTGAAGGTGGCTGCCACATCAGTGGTTCGGGTTCAAAGTAAGAAATTTGAAGTTGCATTTTCAATATTCATCGCTGGGCCAAGCATATGGCCTCAGATGTGATTTTTTCCCCCTGGCAGATTTCCAATTCGTGCTTGGGTACAAGGGAGGAAACAAAAAAAAGCATTTCCTGGTTGCAGTGATACAGCAGTTAGTTCCAGTCAAGTAAGTCGAGCAGTTGGAGCATTCAGTGAATGCTGATGTGGAGTCGATTCACTTTATTTTTGTTACTTTATAAATATGACTGAAAGGGGACATTTGTCCGAATGATTCAGACTTTTTTTTTAAACCGTACATACTGGATTATGTTTAAATATAGGTTTGTATAGTATATAGGACATGTAGGAGTAAATCCACTACACTACACTAGGTTTCTTGCTCATAGAGAGAAAGAGAGAGAGAGAGAGAAAGGGATAGAGGGAAAGAGAGAGAGAGGGATGGAGGGAGAGAATGGATACATACAGTACTTTAACCTTGTGGGGATTCCTCACTCACATGGGACCTATGATTAACAGGCAGAGAAGGGAGCAACATCCAAGCTATCTCTGGAGAGAGCGCCAGGCCCACCAGAGTCAGCTCACTAGAGAGCACAAGAGCCAGGGCATCAGCCCCGTGCGTCTTACTAGTCATTAGATACCCAGCTGGCATACTAATCTGGCCAAATGGAGATACGGAAGCTGCCGATCATGTCGAGATCCTTTCGCGGTGCGTGGTGGATTGTACCATCGCCTCCACGCCGCAGGCAGAGACCAGTCAGAAAAGAGTACGACTGGGGTTTAACGAGTGTCCGGGTTACCGCGATCCGGTTCGACGCGAAAAAAAAACGTTTCACGGAGTGCGCCGCTCTCACGGAAGAACTTGTGCCACAGTGTCTCTGACAGATGACCGTAGAAAAGTGGCTGAGGTCAAGACGGTCCCACGAGTGGAGATTGTCCCCGTGACCAGACAAGCCTATCTAAGGGATGTACCACTGACGGGGGCAGCGGGAGGCCTCACACTGGTAAATCCCACCAGTAGCGGGGAGAGGCTGGATTATAACGGAGGGCACTGAGGCGCTAATCACAGCTGCAGCAGAGCAGGAGGCGGTGAACACCGGGTCAGTCTGACTGGGTAGCTACTGTACAGTATATACCGAGTTAGAAAGGGCTCCAGGCTCAGCAAGTTAAAGGAATAGCCAGAGGCTGGTAAAAACAATGTTATAATAGACAAGGGCCGAGGAGATGACCGTAGTGATGGATGGATCGGGTCCAATTGACAATAATATTGAGACAAAAGAATATGAGAAGCTGGTGAAATGCAATTGAGTAAAAGAAGAAAAAAAAGGGAAAGTGAAGGCAAAAAAAACCCCTCTCTCCCAGACCTTGGACAGAGGATCTCTGTGTGAAACTCAGATGATAAATATTCAGTTCAATTTTCCTCAGGGTTCTCAACTATGGCACGTATATAGCAGATATGAATGTGCAGCAAAGACACTTAAAGAACAACGTTTATTCGCTACGAAGTTTAAAGTGTCCATATGATTGCTGTTTTTCTTTAGGCTGTCAGACTTTGTTTTCACAATAACAAAAATGAACGATGTTAGCAGTAGTGTTAGCAATGATAATCATGATAATACAGTCAGGACGTTGCTTGTAAACACGAAATGAAGCCAACCACCAACCATGAAAATTAAAAAGCAAAACAATTTAATTTATGGGTTAAATTATTCTAACCAATACAGCCTGAAGTATGTATGTGTCACGTCAGGGCAAAATCACACTCAATGCGCTGTTACATTGTGTATTCAACACTGCTCTGATTCTGCTTGGCCCTCAGCCTACAGCCTCGTGCCTGCAATCAGACCGAAGTCGCGCCGACGTAGGCCTTGCTAGCACACCAGCATTCACTCATGTGTGCCCCTGTTTAAGTTTAGCCAACAGTGTCATATTTGATATTGATCAGTTCCAAGTTCCTGTCTGACTGGTTTACGCTTTTTTTCTGTCATTACAGTTCATTTGCACAGGCAGCCCCAAAAAAGTCAGCTAAATCTGCTAAAAAGGAGAAGAAAAAAAAACATGCGGTTTGCGAGGCCATGTGTGCATTAGGGCTTTGGCTGAAGTCAGGGAGAAACGCTTGGCATGGGCGAGGAGGAGAAATGTTTACTAGCACACCACTGTTGTCTAGGGGAGACGTCGGAGGGCAGATTTATTTGGAGTCCGAACGCTCCATTAGTTCAGGTTTTTTAATTAGCACACTTGTGTGAGAGGGTCATTAAGAATGATTTGGAGTTGTGATGGAGAGGTTGCTGATGGGACCGACACTGACACTGCTGACTCAACACCTGACACAACATACATTTATTTGCCCCTGCCAAAACAAACAATAAAAATGGAGAGTGGGAGAGACACAGAGAGAGAGAGGGAGAGAGAGAGAGAGAAAGAGAGAGAGAGCGAGAGAGAACAAACACAGCAAACAATTAGGAACATGTCAGTGCTAAACACAGCATCTCCACCACCCTGCAACAAAAGCTTACTTCTACACTGAAGAATTAAGGGGGTGGGGATTGAGGTAACAGATGAAGATAGAAGACCAAGAGGAAGTAGAGAGAGAATAGGCCAAAGAATACAGGGATGAATTAGATGGAGAGGAAGAAAAAGAGGAGGAATAAGAGATAAAGAAAATGAAGAATATGTACCAGTATTAGTAGGGGTAAGAGACGAAGAAGAAGAAGATGAAGAAGAAGAAGAAGAAGAAGAAGAAGAAGAAGTAAAAGAACAACAACAACCACCACAACAACAACATTGAGATAACAGAAAGCAGAGTCTCCTACCGTTTTCCGGGTGCTCCATCTCCCCGATGCTGCCGTCGGGGGTGGTCCTCTCGTAGTGGTCCTCGGGCAGGGCCAGGGGTCCGATGCGGGGCCCAGACGAGCTCTTGCTGCTGGGCGTCTCCGACTCCTCCAGGCCGCTGTCATAGTAACTCTGTTGGGAGGAGTCCTGCAGATCCTGCACGGGATTGGTCGTGGAGAAAGTCACTCGGCGATGGGGAAGCTGGAAAAGGATATGGAGAGAATAAGGCTTGGCACTCAATCTCATAATCTAATTATAACCACGGACCCAAAGAAGTGGGCTAATTGACCATCAAATTTGTAATATCACCCTTCAGGAAACACAGTGGTTGCTAATATTTCACTAAGGGACTAATAACAAGGCAGATATCAACTAATTTGCTCACTCTTACATAAAATGTAAAACAGTAGGAAGGTTCCCCCCTGCTAATTTGAGTTGGATTGTGATTGCATCAGTATTCTACAAAGTACACAGCATCAGATGGATTCTGCTGTCTGTATGGTGCACACGCAGGCATCCACAACCACCCACACTTACACACACACACACACACACACAGACACACACAGACACACACACACAGTCATCCACATCTACACTCACACAGACACACAGTCAAGCCTTCCCACCCATGAACAGAGGCACGCACACTCGCACACTCGCACAGACGCACACACACACACACATACACGGCTCATAAACCTGTGGAAATCACTGATACTGCAAAAAAGAAGGTTCCATTTGCCTTGTCCGACTTTGCTCCTGTGCCGCAGAAGGCCAGAGCGGATCGATAACTCACCCCCATTCCTCCGCGCTGCACCCCGGCCCCCCCGACACCCTCTTCACTTCCACCTCACTCCTACTCCCATTAACACCGCCATTTCCCCGCACATATAAAAGACTCATTAACACATCCATTTAAGACACATAGTGCCACCATTAACACTGCGCTGTTAGTCAGGCCAAATGTGCTCTTGTCAATGATGCTGTTCTTTTTTCTTTCTCCCCCCTCTCCCCTCCTCTGCATGTTTATCCATTTCCTTATTTGGGCATTAATATGCGGAGAGCTTCTTTTTAAATGGCTACATCGCTGCTCTATTTCAAGCTTGTTTCTTTTGCGGACAAGGCCCTCATTATTAAATCATTTTGAACATTCAGAAATATTGCTGCCTGATAGTTTGATCTTTTTGCCAAATGAGTCTGGTGTGCATCAGAGATCAAAGTGCTGGAGTTGCCAGCGAAACATACAATGGCCTGCCCACTACAGGGTAATTACTTTAATGCACCTTTCTCCAGTTAAATAAATATTCTCTGGCAGTCCAGCAGGCTTTGTTGTCAATCAAAGCACTCCCTTTCTCTCCGACAGTGCGTGTGTTAGTTCTCAAAGAGTATTGCCTCTCTTTTCTCTCTCCTTGCATTTCAGTGTGTGTGTCTCTGTGTGTGTGTGTGTGTGTGTGTGTGTGTGTGTGTGTGTGTGTGTGTGTGTGTGTGTGTGTGTGTGTGTGTGTGTGTGTGTGTGTGTGCGCGCGTGTGTCTGTGTGTGTGTGCGTGCGTGCGTGTGTACATGTATGTGAAAAAGACACACATTGTCTTGGGGCGAAACCTTCTATTCATTTTTAATTTTCTTTCTTTGATGTGTAAAGATGAATACAAACAGCGCGCACCACACTTGTAACATCCAAATGCAGACGTTCAAATGTCACTGCTTTATCTTTCGTAAAACGTGCTTGGTGGAAAATGCAAATGACGTTGCTTCATGTACTGTGAAAAAATGATATTTTTCTCATCTTCCACGGGATGCAAATGACATTTTTCCAAAGTGCTCTCAATAAGATTTTCCACACATTCTACGATACAACCATCTCACCTTATTTTGAATTACACTGATAAGACCTTTCTTTTCCTAGTGCATGCTCTACAGACGTGAACAGTCATAACATTTCAAGTGATCTTTCAATTAAAAGAACCGCTATCTCCAACATCTCCAACAGTAGGGCCAACAGGTAAGTGAGGGGGAAGTAATGGTATTCTCCAGGAGAGCTCAAAGCATGTGATTAAAGGTCTCTCAGGCAGACACATAACTATTTAAATGTAAGGGGGGGCATTTAGTTGTTTAAATATGGATTCTTGCTAAAACGGTTCCTCTAGGCATCGCTCCAGAGAGTCAGCGTTTTCCCTGAGTGCTCAAGCTGAAGCGCTGCAGATGGGAATCACATTCCTCTCTCTCCCTCTCCTCTCTCTTCACCCTTTCTCTCTCTTCCTCCCTCTCCCTCCACCCTTTCTCTCTCTTCCTCACTCTCCTCTCTTCACCCTATCTCTCTCTTCCTCCCTCTCCTCTCTCTTCCTCCCTCTCCCTCTCCTCACTTCACCCTCTCTCTCTTCCTCCCTCTCCTCTCTTCACCCTTTCTCTCTCTTCCTCCCTTTCCCTCTCCTCCCTTCTCTTCCTCCCTCTCCTCTCTTCACCCTTTCTCTCTCTCCCTCCCTCTCCTTCTCCTCTCTCTCTTCACCCTTTCCCTCTCTTCCTCCCTCAGCCCTCTCTCAACCCCCCCTCTCTCTCTCTTGCTCTCTCTCTCTCTCTCCCTCTCCCTCCCTCTGCTCTGCACTGCTAAGTGAAGGTCTCCTCAGACTAAAGAGTACTCTCTGGACCCCAGTGTCCCAACTGAACCGTAGGGTAAAAAAAAAAAAAAAAAAAAAAAAAAAGGGAGCGAGTCTGGGGTTTCCGACGTGATCTGATCAAAATCCATGCCGTAAAAATCCATGCAAAAAAAAAAGAGGAGGCTATAGGAGTGGGGAGTGGGAGGGAGGGTAACGGGAGAAGCAGGTCGGCGAGGGCTGTAACAAAATCAGGGAAGCTCAGAATAGCGCTGTGAGGAAAAGTCACGGACATTATTCCCCATTATGAGGCGTGCCAGCGAGGGGAATTTAGATTTGTGGTCGGGATGCGGGGGGTGCTGTGTGTGGGGAGCTAAAGATTAGGGAAGAGGGCCCGGACTGCTCACTGCACTCCATGTACGGATCAAAACAATGCATTCCCGGCACCTGCTTCCTGCTGTTTGCTTTTCTGGCATCAAAAAGAGACTGTGTCATCAGTCTACCCACTGGTGCAACAAGGAAAGGCACAACATTTGCATTAAGCTGATTACTTAAATCTAGCCATTAAGAAGACGCATTTGTCCACAACAAAAGCAGAACATAATTTAGCTATAATTTGAACCTATTCATCACTGCGAGCTACAGGAACTGTGTCTTGGTGCCACCACCTCGTGCATTTCAGCACCAGGAGGCACTCGGGGGAGAATTTAAGAGAGAGAGAGACCATCTGACAGAGATGATGGTGTAAGACTTGGAGAATACATGACAACTAGAGTGACAGTCGCGAGAGGAGGATTGGGGTGATGGGTGAGCTGAACGAACATCATGCAGCTCGGGGAGGGATGTGGTGGTGGTGGTGGTGGTGGTGGAGGGGTGGAGGGGCTGGGGAGTTAAGATGAGAGCATGGCAGGAGAGAGAGAGCGCCTTGAAACCGGATCCTCGGAGACAGGATGAAGAGGAATGCCCCAGGGCCGTGGAAAGGCCAGAGGAGCTGGCTGGAGAACAGGGAAGAAACACAAAACAAACAGAAACACAACTGACAGATGGGGAAAGGTCCAGAAGATGTACAGCTCTGAAATGCCTATGACACTGAATTAAATATATATTTTACATAAATACAAATATAAAATCCGAATACGAAAACTTTACTGTCCACAGATGTGAAAATTTTTCTTCGGTTTCATCAATACAAGGATGGATTCTGAAATTCCAAAACATGGATTCTGAATCCAATGTATACTATGAAGGATGGTTCTTTACAATGAAATCAAACTGTGTGGCTGATAACTGAACATAAAAAGTATGATATGTGTGAAATAAGAGTTTTTAATTCTCTGCAACAGCTAATGCTGCTGAAACAGCTTGACTAACACTTCAGCCCAAGTGGCGATACAGTATTTTAACACATCATCATATCGCCCGTGTGGTTATGGCCAAGTTTTATATGTGTCATATTTATGTCAACAATTTGGCACGGTTATCGCTACCAGAATGGGCACACGCTCTTAAAAGAGCTACACACTGAATCACACTGAACGTATATAAAGACCGTAAATGGTATATTGTGCCTTCCATACATTTACGTGTCTTGAGGTCATATAACCTATTCTTTGTATGGGTGATGCAGAAGAACAGAAGAAAAAGCATGGGTGGATGGATGGACCGAGAGAGTGAAAGAGAGGGAGCGAGAGAGCGAAGGATAACAAACGAGTGGTGGAGGATGACAGGGTGGAAGTGGGCCTGCCTGCTGTTGGGGTGGACAGTGATTTAGCCGCGAAGCCTGGTGGGTTTTCGCACCACCGCTGCCCGCCGTGAGTGTAGGCTGAGGGGTGTCCATCCATCACGCCGCTAGGTGTGGTCTGAGGTGAGAAGTGTTCCGCAAATGGACGGAGGGAGACATGTGCTGCTGGGGGGGGGGAGTGGACAGAGAGGGTGTGTGTGTATGTGTTTGTGTGTGTGTGTGGGTGGGTGTGTATGTATGCATGTATGTGTGAGAGGGGTGGTGGTGGTGACCGACTGGGGGGGTGGGGGTTCTGCACTGCAGGCCGTGGTGCCATCGAGCACGCGTGCAAGCAAATGGACGAGTGTGCGAGCAAATGAGGGGGCCCAAGCGCCGAGGAAGGCTTTCCCCCCGACGAGTGATTCATTCGCGCCATCACTCCTGCATCCTGTCATACGGAATGGTGCGAACAGCCAGCTCCGTCATCTGAAGTGGCAGCTAGATACCCCCCTTCTGAACCGGGCCCCGTTCTAATGCAGGGTTTCACTGTGACAATATTGCACTCTTTTTTTCCCCGGGCCCCTGAATCATCTCTAAGAGCTATGCTTTTATTTCCCTGGCTAAAAATGGCCACGGCGAAATGGCTAGCGTTTGCGAAGGTGTTGGTGAAGAGAGAACCGGGGTAATAAATAAATAAATAAATACTTAAAAGATTTCCTTTTCTTCTCCTTCCACTTCTTGGCGCACCCGCGTGCCCCCTTTTTTTTGCTCTCTCTCTCTCTCTCTCTCTCTCTCTCTCTCACTCTCTCGAGGGGTGCATGCCATCCAACTACATTTCATCTTTTTTGCTGGTTACCTCAACGTATCTCTCTCTGACTGTTTTTCGCGGCATGACTTCCTCCTGCCACCCCAACCCAGCTAACCTACTGCTTCTTCCCGAATCCCCCTCCCTGCTTGCCACGGGTCCCCTCCCCCTCGTCTTGTCCTCGCTTCTCTGGTTGTAGCTGTGTCTCTTTGATAAGCTCCGAGTCTTTGAAGACTCCAGTGCCACATTGCTTGCCTCCGAGCTACTGCACCTATGAAAAAAAAGAAAAAAAAAAGAAAAACAACTCCAAAAGGAGGAGAAAGAGTGCACGGGTGAGAGAAGGAGGGAGAATGAGAGAAAGCAAGAGAGCGAGAAAGCATGAGAGAGGGAGAGAGAGAGATGGAGAGAGAGAGAAGAGGTGAGAGTCGCACGGAAAATAAAAACAGATCCGTGTGCAATTCTTTCTCTCCTCCGCTTCACTTTCTATGATTTTATGCGTGCTGCGTCTCTTCAGAGGTGCACTTCTTCATTGTCATATTTGTTCCCGCAGCTCATTTTTCCTGTTCTTTCGCGTGCCTTCAGACGCGTCGGCTCATTGATCCCCTCACACGCCCGGAGAGCTGGAGCCAAAGCCTGCTTACAAACGCCTTAACTAACTGTGAAAACCAAAGTTTACACAGAAATTTTAACGAACTGTGAACACCAGGTTTTCTCCTCTCTCTCGTTCTTTCTCTCTCTCTCTCTCTCCCTCTCCCTCTCTCTCTCTCTCTCTCTGTTTCTCACCCATTTTGTCAATTTGGAACTCAAGTGAAGTCTGAATGCTTACATTTTAGATTTTCTCCTCAACATGAGCTGTGGTACAATTTCACCCAATGCAATTTGCGGCCAAGCTCCACTAGATTGCGACAGTACGAGTGTGAATATAAATGATTTAATGAACTGTGAACGGTTGTTAGTACACGCTTGGTGAGCTGCGAATGTCAAGGTTTACAAAAGAACAATGTCTGAGTCGAGACCAGGGTCAATATCATTTCAGCACAGTCAATACGGAAAATGAATTTAAATTCAACTCAAACAAGACTGAAAAAGTGCCTTTTGTATAAACACTTTGACATTTATTAACTTAGTCCGATAGTTTGAAACGAAGGAAAACAAAACAAAAAAATCCAATGAATATCGAGTGGCTCTGCCCTGGACATGAACCTGTGACCTTCGGCAGTGTGGTCAGCCTTGCAACACCTCAGTCTCCTATCCATCAACCGAGACAAGGAGCGAAGAAGAAAACAGTTCTAATCGCACAATAATGGACAGCTGTTGTTACACCTCTCTCTCACACGTCCTCCTCCTCTCCTCCTCTCCCTTCCCCCTCGCTGTCCCTGTTCTCACTCTCTCCCTTCTTGTCCTTACCTCTGTCTTGCTCTCTATCAAAGTCTCCTTCTCGTTCACCTGCTACCTTGTCTCCCTTTCGCTATCTCTTTCTCTCTACCTCAGACAGCTACCAAATCCCTCCATCCCACCGCACCCCCCCCCTACCCCTCCAACCCCCCCCCCCCCCCCCCTTCCTCAGCCCCCCTCCCACCCGCTTTCTTGGCACAGTAGCTTGCCATTGGGATTTAGAGGAAATTGAATTGAATTATGAAGGAATTTCTCAGCGCCACGATTGGCATCATTTCCCGCCTCACAATAGAACATCATTCTCATATCGCTCGGTGTGAGGGGAAGAAAATAGGCCATGTGCCATTCTTTCTCTCATCCTGTTAAATTGAATTTTTCATATCACAGCACCGGGGAGACATCTGCCATTTCTTTAAAGACGGCGAGAGAGAGAGAGAGAGAGAGAGAGAGAGAGAGAGAGAGAGAGAGAGAAAGAGAGAGGGAGAGGGAGAGAGAGAAAGAGAGAGAGGGGGGAAAACCTATTTCATAACATCTGAGAGAAGCATACCTGTGACTCCATGTGAAAAAAAATCAGATTTCCTGCAGATGCATATGTCTACAGTATACACTTCCGTGCTCAACAGTGACAAGTAAACCTTACTTGGATTCCTCAGAAAAAAACCTACAAATATATATAAATATAAATATATATATATACATTGATGGAGGCATGCAAGGCCTGTGCAAAAGTCTTCCCAGTTCTTTTTTATCAGGGGTGTTGTCATTTTATCCACATAGATTACACTGCCTTTTCCCCAGCTTCCCTTTCTTATCCCTCCCAGCAGCCCTTCTTTCCCTGTCTCCCTCCCTCCCTCCCTCCCTCCATTCCTCTCTCACTCTCAATCTGTCTCTCTTCATCCCCACTTCACCACCACCACCACCTCCTCTTCTCTCTCCCTCTCTACCCTTTCATTCCCCTGCCACTCATACATTGTCTATCTCTTTCTGTCACTCTCTTACCCCCATTTTGTTCCGTTCTCCTACTGATCAAGCGCCATTATCTGAGCTTTGAGATACATATCTTATCCTGTGATGTGTATCTCCCATGTCTGCAATGTTAATATGTCTTTAATGTATCTATGCATCTAACTTTAAGGCATAATGCTCGGTATAATCGCCAAGCATGTTCTTTCTCTCTCTCTTTTTTTCCCCCCTTCTTCTGCCTTTCAAGGAATGGAGACCAGCACTGTAGGGAGAACTTAAATATTAAGCCTCAAAATACATTGAAAGGGGGATGAGGGAATCAATAGCGAGAGGGGTTGGGAGTGCGGTGGGGTGGGGTAAAAAGATGAGAAGGAGAGGATGAGCACGGTATAGAAGGCGGGGAGAAGTGCGGGGAGAAGAAAATTAATCCTCGCCATCCCCTCCCTGGTGGCTACCTTATTCCCCTCTCCAACTTCCTCCTCTCCCTCTCGCCTTTTTCTCTTGCCTGCGTCTTGAGTTAATATCTCCATTCCTAAAGTGTCTGGCTGGAAGGCGTGTGCCGGGCTCCGACTCCAGCAGCTGTAAGGCTGCAGGGCATAATGGGATTGTAGTGGGAGATGACAAAGCTTTCAAGCATGCTTAAGACTTGCCAGGGCTTCCTCAAGAACTGTTGCCCCCTCCTACTTTCCTGCCGTTTTTCTTTCTCTTTTTTGCATTTTTCTCTCTCTCTCTCTCTCTCTCTCTCTCTCTCTTCCCCCCCCCCCCCCCCCTCTGATGCTATTAATAGCTGTTGATGGTCTAGCTGTAGGGGTGGGTAGATTTCATGGCCCACCACTCCGCACGCTCTGACTCGGGGCATATCGTTCATTAGACACAAAATCAATTTTAGCACCCCCTCCCCTCTCCCTATCCCCCCCCCCCCCCCCATACGAAACCAAATTCACTCCCTTCGTCTACGTAATGGTGGATAAATCAAACGATTCCTTGAGTTGCCTGCTTTACCATGTAAAACGAGGGAGCAGATATTAAAAAATAATGTTTAATTAGAGGCGGTCGAGCCCTTTCATCTGGCGCTGGGAGTATTCTGCCACTGCCACGGAACTAGGACATGTTTTCTCTATTGATCTATCAGTGTGGCACAGAAAGAAAAAAAAACGTCCAGATCTGGCACAAGCCTCACAGAACCCAATGAAGCAGAAAAATGATGATAAAAAAAAACAGAAAAAAGAAAGAAAGAAAGAGAGAAAGAAGGGGGGGTGCAGGGGAGTGTTGGGGAAACATGAGAAAAAAAAAAAAAAACCTCCAAGATCAAGAAAACATTTTATCTGTGGCAACTCCGCCCCGAGTGTCCTAACCAACCCCTCAACCCCAAAGACAGAGTAAGCCCTCCCTCCCTTCTAAGTACCCCGCCTCACAACACCTCGCCGGTACCTCGCCAGAACCCCCCCAATACACCCCCCCCCCCCCCCTCCAGCCCCCATCTCCCAGACCTCCGCCCCATCACAGACCGGGGCTGTCTTGGATTTCAGTTTGAACATATCAAAGGGGATGTAAGCTGCAAAAGGCACCAAACAAATCGCCTGCCCCTTCATGTGCATTCTGGTCTGGTGTGCACACAGCAGTATGAGGCACCGTGCGAGTCTGTATTTCTCTCTCTCTCTCTCTCTCTCTCTCTCTCTGTGTGTGTGTGTGTGTGTGTGTGTGTGTGTCCGTCTGTGTGAAGTTGTCTGAGAGGAAACTGACGATGCTAGCGAATCCTCCGCCTCGCTCTCTTGCCGTGTAATGAATTAAGAGCTGATTAGTGATCGATGGCGGGCAGCCTTGATGACTAGGGCCGTGGCTGGTTCACGAGGGCCTCTGAGAGGAAGTTGTTGTGGGCTGCCTGGAAAGGAGTAAAGATGGCGTTGGAAAGCACTTCTGTAAGCCAGAAACTACCCGTCTCCTGAAGCCTTGTAATCAGTGTGCATTGATCCGACATTTCCAATTAAGTGGGAAGCCATGTTGGGGTTGGGGAGAACGTGCTCGGGCACTTGTTTGTACATCTGTGTGTCTGTTTGTGTGCGACTGTGTGCATATGGCTGTACACACAGCCAGTTTGTCTGTCTGTACGTGTGTGTCTGCGCCAGCGTATGTGTGTGTGTGTGTGTATGTGTGTGTGTGTGTGTGTGTGTGTGTGTGTGTGTATCTGTGTTTATGTGACTGAGATCAGTGATCTGCGATAAATGTTTAAAAGTCAAGAACGAAAATGCTCTTTCCAAGTCTCTCCATCTCTCCCTCCTTCCCTCCCTCCCTCCCTCCCTGCCTCCCTCGCTCACTCACTCTGTCTCCCTTTGACTCTTATCATCTCCTGCGGTAAAGAAACTTGCCTTTTTCTCTTGCGCTCACTGCTTTGTATTTTGGTGTCTCAAAAAAGAAACATGCAAAAATATTATTCCATTTCTTCACTGCCAAAGTAATTACCCTTCGATGCAATGAAGACACGTGTGGCATTGCGAATTGCTAATCACGGAAACCTCTAGAAAACAGCTTTCTAAAATCAGATCATTAAACAATGGTAATTACCAGAGTAGGAATCTTAAATGACCATATTAATAAATTGATGATATCCTACTGAATAATGCAAATTAAACAAAGCGTAATGGCTTATCAGGTCTGTGAAAAACAACAAGATGAAGCTCAACGTGCATCTAAGTCGGGCGCCTTGAAGTAATTGGAGAATTCTTTTTTTAAAGCACACCCAGCCAATACCCCACTTCCTGAGGCTCTAGTGAGATTTTTGCGGCTGAGAAGAGTCCCTCTCCCTCCTTCCCTCCTTCCTTTCTCTCTCTCTCTCTCTCTCTCTCTCTCTCTCTCTCTCTCTCTCTCTCTCTCTCTCTCTCTCCCACCCTCCCTCTCTATCTCTGGGCCTCTCTTTGCTCTCTTGGCTTGGTTGGTTTGGGGATATCGACTTGGCTCCGTGGGTGTTTATAGGTCACTGGGCTAATAAAGAGCCAGAGGTGATGCGCTCGGGCTGAGAGTGACCCCGTTTACCCAGCAGTGGGATACAGGGCGTCCCGCTGAGGGATGGTGGACTGGAGGGGGGGCGAGGGGACGGGAGCAGTTGGCTCTGCCCATGCGGGGTCTTTTGGTGGTGGGGAGGGGGGGTGGATGAGGGGGGGGTGGTGGTGGTCTGCTGACCTCCCCCCAGTAATGGACAGGCAGTGGCGGGCGATTGGGCAGCGCATCCATCACCTCGCGCCGGCCCGACGCAAGAGGGACTTCATTACCCGGACTGATGATGTCAAGCGCCTAGCCGAGCGACGGGCCGCGAGCAGCGCAGACAGACCCCCTGAGCCACGAATCCGCACGGCCGGACAAAAGAAGAGCACACGTGGCAACAATGAGACCGGACGGGACAGACGAGGACTCTCCGGCGAGAAGACGACGAGCTGAAGAATGTCCCCCTCTCTCTGGCCGACTGCCCAAGAATTTGGGGTCAGACTGGAGGCCCTGTTATCGCGGATGACAAATGAGGACATTACGGCGCAGGCTAAACCACGCCCCCACTTAGCGTGATGGGGGGGGGGGGGGGGGGGGGGGGGGGTTATGATGACTGAGAAACTACAGTGATGCTGTTGTTGTTTTGGTGAGCCAGGCTTTACAGGATTGCGTCCTTGAGTGCTAATGAACAACTAAGAAATACACTGTGTTTTAGATTACAAATTATTACAAGATCTATTTGGCATAGTAACATGTAATGGTATGTACTTACCCTTGTAAGAATATAGTGTAATTTATTACTTATTCATTTTCTACTTACACTATATACACTCTAATATAAAAATAACACTTAGCATTAGCAACAGGTAATTACATACAGTATATGATTACTTACATATTAACTTCAGAAGCACGTAGTACATTTCATGTCTTGAGTAAGTGGGTCCATTTTTTACACTTACAGAATACAAACTCGAAAAACCCTTTAATCTAACGCTCGTGCTTGGCTAAGGTCGATGCACTGCACTCCTGGTATTGTAGTCTGGTCAGTTTATGCTCCCAAAACTGCCAAGGCCTCAGAAAAAAAATAAAAATCTTTTGAAGTGCTGATATCATTCATGAGCCCATAATAGCCTATACTCTAACGACATTATACAACATCCTGTTGTATAGGAAAGTGGGAAAAGCACCACTCAGCCAAGTCCTTGAATTATTTATATGTGCTAGTGCATGCATTGAAACAACATTAGGTTATTTTCAAATTTGCCAGCAGAGGAGAAAAAAAATGCATATGACTAAACTATAATCGATTATGGCCCTCTGCTGCCTTTAAAGGGTGAGAACACAGCACACATCACAGCACTAGTGTGACCCTGGACGCTATCCACGATTTAATGAATATGAAACTTTTTTGAATTTGTTTTTTGGAAATGCACATAAAATGGCTAGGACATTTTGTTCCTCCTCTTCGTATTTCCCCCCCTATATATATTTATAGACGTTTTGCACATTCACCAAACCACCTATACACTACGCTGCACATGAATCCAGTGGCACGGATGCTGCTAGTGTTTGTATGGGCCCCACTTATTTCTCCATGAGCCAGTGCTAACGGTTTTGTCACAGCGGTGGGAATGAGACACTGATTGAAGATGGATAGAGTGCTCACCCAACCCTGCACACAGCCTCTCAATCACACAAATGCATGATTAATACATCAGACAGCTTGGCTCCCCTTGCATCTGATTATTATACACACATACCCGGGCACACACACACACACACACACACACACACACACACACACACACACACACACACACACACACACGCACGCACATATACACAGAGACACACAAACAAACGCACACAAACACACACAGACACAGACACATTCAACAGTCAATGCACTGTCTTTCTATTTTTCCGTTCACACACTGATGCAAGGAGACGCACACACACAACCACCCTACACTCACCCACCCATCAACCAACCCACACCCACACACACACACACACACACACACATCCAAACACAGTCCCCCCCTCCTCTTGGTTAATACATCAAAAAGCATTAGTTTCCTGATTTCGAGGAGCGCTGACAGACACGCTTCTGACAGACCGAGCCTCTTCCCTTCCTCACACCCCCCTCCTCCACCCACACACACACACACACACCCACCCACCCACCCACTCGCCGCCTCCTCCTCCTCCACCACCCATCTCCCCTTATTCCTCCAGCCTGCCCGGCTCCTTTATCTCCTGTGAAGTCTAGTTGGGTGGTTACAGAGCCTGCTGCCAGAACACATTCGCTTATATATTACCTCTTGCTTTTGTAAGCCTGTGTAATGTCATGTTTGAAAACAATGCTAACCATAACCTGTCAGCGGTTGACTGCAGCCGAGCAGGCGGTGGGGAGAGAGTGCGGCGGCTACGCTACGCCGAGAGACGCTGGCGGCGCCCCTCCCTGCCGCACACGTCAGGACGGATTGTTTGTCTGCCGCTGAATTTGGAGGTCTAAATTATCAGTTCAAGTTGACAGAGAGGAAGGGTGCAGCTTTCCTTATCCTATATAACCCACCAACACCCCACTACCACTACCACCGCCACCGCCACCACCACCAAACACGCACGCACACACACACACACACACACACACACACACACACACACACACACACACACACACACACACACACACACACACACACACACACACACACACACACACACACACACACACGCACGCACGCACGCACGCACGCACACACACACACACACAAAAAATCATCAGAATATATATCAAGCTATGGTTGATTTTCCAGGGAGAGTGTGAAATTCAGTTCCATTTACCATTTACTAAGAATTTATTCACTCCCCCCCCCTCCCCCCTCCTCCCTCCCATTTTAATCAATTGTATATAAAAAAAAGAGATGTGTGAATATGGAGCAGACACCAGGGCAGGATTTGACTGCAGCAGGAGGCTCATCAATACAATGGCCAGGTGGCCCATTGTTGTCACTCCTAAAATGTGGACATTAATTAGCTCATCAGGTGAATAAAATGCAGCGTAATTAAAACAGCCTTTCTGCTAGCCTCTGCAGCGCAGGTCTAAGTGGCCTCTGTCCCCATTCATACCACAAAAGTGTAATTATGCCACTGATGCGCATTAATAGATTTTATAAGGCCTTTGTGGCCACTACCACCGTCGCATAAATCGAATTAGGGAGGAAAAGAGAGGGAGAAACCATGACTGGGAGCACTCGCTTTGATGCCGCCAAAGCACACAGGAAACATATTCCAGCCACGGCTCGTGCCTTCCGCGAATCATCAGCGTCTATTAACTATTTTCCACATCAAATGCATGAATAAAAGAGCTATTCACCTTGGTCCTCCATCTGTCTGTGCCATTCCAATATGCATTAGAAAAGAATATTCAGAATCTATGACGTTCCAAATGCACCTTGACAACCCGAGACCCAATTATTATGCCAACTTGACATTAGCACTGACACGGTGGTATCTGCGGACTGAAGTGGCGTTATCTTCAATTACCTGATCATTTCCTGAGTGAGCAGGTAATCCGTGAAATAGACTGTTTGGTGGTAAGGATAGAGATGCAGTGGCCAACTCGTTATGTTTTTTTTTTTCCCCTCTTCCTCTTTTTATAGACGTTCAAGACATTTCATTAGCTTAAAGTACCACTTTTTCAACCCAAATGAAATGGTGCTAAGCGGATGTACTTCCTCAGTTTGAAAGGCATCCTGGGAGAATTACCGCTCATTGGCCCTCGCATTATCTGCTTGACGGGAAGGGCTAGGGAAAGGGTGGTTTCAGTCCGTTGGGTCCAATACCATTTGGGTGGTAGAGGGAAGGGTGATGAAACCCAGGGCTCGGGTGGGACGGATGGGTGCGTGCGAGTACAATGCAACCGCGCGGCAACAGACGAGCTAAACTAAACAGCGCTCAACGTCTTCGACCGCGGCGCTCCGTGCACCAGGCGACACCTTGGCGATGTGCAGATGTCTTCCCTGTGTGAACCCACCCACTAACAGCCTGTTCTAACTGTCGGCTAATGGAGCTTGCTTAGCATGTGCGAAGCACTCACTCTTAATAACAGGCACATTGGGCGTTTTCTTTTTTTTTTTTCCTTTTTCATTTTTCCTTTTTTTTTTTTTTTTGGTTGAGGAGTATCAGCGAACAACGACGACCAATTTAGTTGAACTACGGTTGCCTGGATTCTCCATAAATCTGGCCAGTCATTTGCTCCTGCCACTGTTTCTTTATGGGCACGGTAAAAAGAAGCCAGTGAATCTCTACGGGCCTGTTTGAGATTCACTCAGCTGACTCAAGGTGTTTTGTGTTTTCAGCACGCATGATTGTGCGCATATACGCGCATGTGTCTAAATGTGTACATTCTTCTG
>NC_084998.1:20657301-20669801 GCF_963854185.1 Sardina pilchardus
ATCAAAGACAAACAGTCTTTGTGAGACACGCAGCTTGATTCACACACAAATAGTTAATTCATCCCCAACTTTCAACATTGTTGCCACGGAGACTTTGTTAACACAAGACAATATCAAACTCACAATCGAACTGTTTCATGTCTTCTTTTTTTTCTAAAAGTACAAACTACTTAAGCAGGGTTAATTGCGTGTGAAGGAAACATATCATTGCTATTTGATGTCCTGATGTGGCCTTAAACATAAAAAGGATTGGTAATTGACTAAACACATTTAACTCTGCCATCTGTTTCAAAAAGCTGTTCTCCAACTAGTCGTCAAGATGCATCCCTTATCTGAAACCAACCTTTTCTGAAACCAATAGCAAACCGCGGTCATGAAAGCCCAAACAGCCCTGCCTGAACAGAACCCGTTCCAAACAAGCAAACATAATAACTGATGGTTCCGACACCCATGCGATTTTCCTTCCCCCCAAAAATACAATCACGACTTCTCTCTGGAGTGACGCTTTGAAGTGCTTACAGGGAAAAAAAAAAGATCAACTTTTTTTTCGACTCCAGTGTTCGTCTGTGCATTGTGCTTTGCGGCTGTTTGAAGTTTATAGAGCCGCGGTGCAGAATCGCAGCCGAAAACGGGGGCAATCGCCTCCAAGACTCGCTCCTTCTCCAAGCTCCAGCGGTGCAATCCTGGCACAGTCAACAAGGGTCGTTTTCTTGTGTGTGGAGGGGTGGGTCATGGTTTTGTCCAAAACTATGACGTCAGTATAATAGCTACCATACCAAACTCGATACAAATACTGATAGGGCATCACAACAAAAGTCATAAAACAACAAGAAAAAAAGGAATGGAATAGATCAGAGGGACAAATTTAGCTTGATCAGTCTGATTCTGCCATTCCTTTTGAGCAGTATCCACATTTTGTTAATAATATTATTAGCACCATGAACATGTATTATGGCATTGAATGCTGGTATGCCTTGTATTGAATTAGCCATGTGTATCAATAATTGGAGTATTGTAAATAATTAGATCAAGGCCATATTTTTCATTAAACTATGTTTCTACATGTGAATATCTGATGTCAACTATAGCACTTTATATGATTTAGTTCATAGCTTGCTTCATATTTGCAACCAGATATCATTTATTAAACAGCTAAATGCCTCAAGTCTCTACATACCTCATTGGCAGATGTCTGCACTCTACTGAGTACATTTTCTAGTAATAGAAAATATAAGACACAAATGTAGAGACGGCCATTACCAGTGATGATTATAAATTTGATCTGCATCCTGTCTAATGATTTGCATACTGTACATCATCCACATTTGTATGTTGGCTAAAACAATAAAACAAATAAGAGATGTATTTCCTTGATAAACTCACGGTGAAAACTTTTCACAAAAAAAAACACACACATACAAATTCTTATATTCTTATATTTGAGGGTATTGATATGACCGTGCTGTAATTATGTTATCTGACAATCACTCTATGAAGTCTTGCTCTTTAAAGTTTTCAACAAGGTTGGCGTGCATTTCTGTGAGGGCCTAGCCATGTTCAATATGCTGCCTCCCTTGGGTTGAAACTGTTTTTAACAATGGGTGTCTGTGCGCCTTCCCTCACTTTAAGCGATTTTCTCGAAATTCCATCTTCTGCTTTATGCGTCTGATTTTTCTACAAGCAATGGACTACCAGCAGGAGCTCTTGTACTAGCAGTCTCGTTTTGTCACATGAGAGCTGCAGGGTGCATGCCGGCTCTTATCAAAACACTTGTCATTCTTCTAAAATGGAGAATCGTCATTCGACATTTCCAACAGCAGGGTATCGCGATACCTGTCTAGTATCGGTAATACCACGCAACCTTAGAGGGTCTGCGCCGATACCCCGTTCTTCCAGATGTGCCGCTGTGGTGGTGGTGGCGAGTTTGCGGCCAGAGCGGACAAATTGGGAGACCCAGCTGTGCTGCTGCTATGGTGATCGTGGAACGTGGGACAAAGGGCGGCGTATCCATGTGAACTCCAGCTGTGCTGCCATGGCAATGGCGGAATGCAGGAAAAGTGGCAGTGCAGATTGATTGGAACCCCAGCTGCGATGCCATGGCGATGGCGGAATGTGGCACAGGGCCCTCGGCAGATGCTCTGCCCCCCAGCTGTGGTGATGGTGGAATGGCGGGGCAGAGGGGGTCGTATCCAACGAGGCCATTTCACATTTATTCAGATTCAGACACCAAGGAAATTAAGGAAATATATATATAAAAGCAGTTATAGAAAAAGAGAAGAGGTTTTTAAGAAGTTCCAAAGTTCATTTTAAGATAGTGGTTGTAGACTGTTTTTTTTTTCAGTTTTGCTCAGTACCTTTCCAAGCTTTTTTTAAAAATTTTATCAAATGTGACATTTGAAAATAATGGCGTCACATCGATAACATTTTTCCTGACAGAACTAGCTTTAAGAGTTGAAGCTATCTGCAATTACCTATGTCAAATAATAGCAGAAAAACGACAGCCTTGGCCCAATGCTTTGACCTGTCTAGGAGCACAAATATAAAACAAATGCAAGTTTCTTACTCTTCAGAATGGTTTGCTTCTTAGGAATGTACAGTACGTTCTCAAGGGCATAAATACAGAAACTAAACTGGCAGATGGAGTCATTATAAGTGTTCTAAGACAACTTACACAACTTAGCACCTATTAGAGGCTCCTGGTTAGCCTCTTACATCAAAAACACATTATGGTGTTTTTGAAGGGTCGAAAACACACACAACTTCCACTCCTGCAACTTCAAAGAGAACCAAACAAAGCATCTGCTCAAGTCAATGGCCCCATGCACAGCATTGTTTTAGAACCACACAACGCAGATTCCAGCTGGGCAGCCATTGAAATTGAAATGCCAGAGAGCATGACAGAGGCTCACTGTAGACACAGAGAGTCAGGGAGACATATTCTGTCAATGTCTCGCAAAATCTCATCTTGTCACGAGCTGGCTGGTAGACAAACACGGACAAAGAGATCCACCGTCAGTTCCATGGCTAATAATTAGCTTTATCGTACAATGACACGGGTCAACCAGGAGGGTGCCTCTCTCTCTGCCGACTGAACAATGGCAGACAATACGCCTCGGCTCAGACGAAATCTCTGACGGGAATTGCCTGCTTCACGTACGTAATACTCGTCAAATCCCAGTTGACATTTCATATGGCTCCTAATCAGACACAATCCGTCCCCGGGTGGGTTCCTGCGATTTCAGAAAATCTTTCTTTGTGTGTGTGTGTGTGTGTGTGTGTGTGTGTGTGTGTGTGTGTGTGTGTGTGTGTGTGTGTGGGTGTGTGGGTGTGTGGGTGTATGTGTGTGTGTCGGGAGCACAAAACCCACAGCCCCACGGTTCAGAACTCGGGAGTCGGGAATGCTTTGTTTACACTGACATTAATCCATTAGGGATAGGAAGGAGGGGGAAAAAAACACTAAACAAAACTTGAATTTCTAAACTGGTATTTTCTATTAATAAGTCCATGAAAAGATTTCCTACGCAGAAAAAATGTCATCCTCAATTACGAATCAGGGTAGTGAATGAATAAATACAACAAATCAATACAGACAGGGCCCACTTTGATTCTCAAGCAACAGCAACACAAATTAAATGTGCCGTTATCATCATTTCATTAATATTATTGTCAGGAGAAGTGTTATTTTTGGCTCAGCGGCTTAGCGATCCATCGGGGGCTTTCCGTGAAATGATTATCATGATACTCACCAAAACACATTCCCAAGCATTCTCTGATTTCACGCCTTATTGCATTGCGATATTGACGATTAGAGCTTACATTACAGATGTAGATAAATAGATTTAGCCTGGTCTGCCCTCACATCCTCAAGAGTGACGTGCAAATGTGCGTCTGAATAACTTTGCGTTTTATGAGGCACTTCTCACTGCGCCGGGTCATATTTGATTTAGGCCGTTAAGGGCCACTGAGCCGCAAGTGTGTGTCTCTCTCTCCGTACTCGGACTGGGGCTGATACAGTGCTCATTCTGTCCTGTCTGCATTGACTTGTCCTTGCAGGTTTATTGTCTGGGAGTGAAGTGGGCTTGTCTGTTTTTTTTTTAGTCTTTTATTTTTTAAGTGAAGTGGGTATCTGCCGTTTTAGTATGGAGGCCAAGTGAGTGGCGGAGAGATAGCTGCTCTGCCTGTCACATGGTGGCCCTGTTTCCCTCTCTCTCTCTCTCTCTATCTCTCCGTCTCTCTTTCCATCTTTCTCTCTCTCTCTCTTATCACTCCCCCTGCCCAAGACAGCCTGAAAAGAAGGGGTAGAGGAGCAAGACGGAGAGAGAGAAAGAGAAAGAGAGAGATGGAGAGAAGGGGATAGAGAGAATGTGGATGTGATAGAGAGAGACTATAGAGAATGGGGTGAGATGGAAAGAGAAAAAAGAGGGAGAGAGAGAAAAAGAGAGAGCGAGAGAGGGATAGAGAGAGCCAGAGAGAGAGAAAACAAGAGCGGAGGAAGCCAAGCAATTAATTGTCTTCTCTGCCTGGCATCTCATTTCAACAGTCAAGCAAAGAAAGTCCATTACAGGAACAGGATAATCATTAAATCCCACCACTAATCAGTGGAGGGCACATACCTTCATCTCTCTCTCTCTCTCCTTCCCTCTCTCTCTCTCTCTTTCTCTTCTTCACTCCCTTCACCTGCTGTGGCCCAGCCTTTCCCAGACTTCCTCCCCCCCTCCCCCTCCTCTTTCAACCCCCTTGCATTTAATGCCATTAGACTGTGACCATGTTATCGAACAATAATAAAACTTGGAAGATCTCCTGAGGCATTGAGCTGGAGCTTTGTCTCTCTTAGGTGCTCTTATGTTTGGGGGCTATTGTGTGCGTGCGTGTGTGTGTGCGTGTGTGTGTGTGTGTGTGTGTGTGTGTGTGTGTGTGTGTGTGTGTGTGTGTGTGTGTGTGTGTGTGTGTGTGTGTGTGTGTGTGTGTGTGTATGTGTGTGTGTGTGTGTGTGTGTGTGTGTGTGTGTGTGTGTGTGTGTGTGTGTGTGTGTGTGTGTGTGTATTTGTGTGTGTGTGTTTGTGTGTGTGTTTGAGTGTGTGTGTGTGAAAACAAAGGGGGTAAGAAACTCCCTTTAATTTCCAGAATTCTCTTTGTGCCAACAGCAGCCGCTGAGGATGGAGACCCTCCCTAAAGCATGACCTTTATGAAATCCAGAGAAAAGAAATGGCTCCCCCATGTAGAGGGGGAAAGAAGTGGACTAAATCAGAGAGGAGAAGGAGAAGTGGGGCTGAGAGGATGGAGTGACTGTTGGAGGGTGCGGAAAGGAGAGAGTGAGAGAGAGAGAGAGAGAGATGGAGAGGGAGAAAGAGGGAGAGGGAGGAATGGGGAATGGTTCATTTGTCTCTGTCAGATTGCTTTGCCTCTTCTTCATAACAGCGAGGACAGCACCCTGCACCCTCGACCCCCCCCCCCCCCCCCCCCCCCATTCCACATCCCCACTCCTCTCTCCCCTCACCCCCATCGAGCTTGGGAGGAGAACCGCAGGAAATGCCTCCCATGCCTCCCCGCATGGCAACAGTCGCTCAGCACATAGACAGGATACAAAACACACACCATTAGTGCAGTTCTAATGCATGATCTCCCAGGGAGGTGCGGGATTATCATACATTACCACTTACTGAAATACCATCTAATAATAGAGCGTGCCACGTCTGCTTCCGAGTTATGCAAATACACGGATCCGCGTAGGTGCAGGACATAATGTTGTATTAGTGACAAGGATCGTTGATGTTAAAGATAGGCAGGGAGGTTAAGAGGATGCATGTGAATAATGTTGGCTGGTTTAGAGGCAAATGCCCATTTAAAAGACTAGGCTGCAGTTTGCAGGTTGCAGCTTGCTGGTTTTTTTGACAGTGCGGTTGTAATGTTCATTATGGTGCACACACACACACACACACACACACACACACACACACGCAAGCACGCACGCACGCACACACACACACACACACAAATCCAATTACCCTATAATCCAATTTTTTAGTGGTATAAAAAAGGTCCTGTGTATATGCAGGAATGCTCTATCATATCTGTATTGGCTGTGGATTAAGAACACAATGCTGGCAGAGACAGGAGTCAGTCGCTGGCCTGTGACCCATCTCCCTCCAACCCCCCGCCCAAACACACACACACACACACACACACACACACACACACACACACACACACACACACACACACACACTCTGCCTCTTTCCCCCCTCCCCTCCATTGAGGCATCAGGATGTGGCTCTTGTAGCTGGAGTGGACGCTGATGTAGCACTCTTGAATGCATCGCAGGCAGAATTGGACAAACTCATTTATTGGCTCCAGGTCCACCACAACCAGCACAAGTTTAATGAATGGCAGAGAGCCTCAGCCGCTTCCCCGCTAAAAGCACTCTCTCTCTCTCTCCTTCTTTCTCTCTCTCCTTCTCTTCTCTTGTCTCTCCCTGTCTGCCTTACTCAATATTTTCCTCTCTCTTTCTCTCTCTCTCTCACTCCCCCTCCCACCATCCTCTCAGAACCACCCTTCCCTCTCTCTCTCTTTCTCTCTCTCTCACTCTCTCTTGCTCTCCCTCCCATCATCATCTCAGAACCACCGCTCTCCCTCTTCTCTCTCTCTCTCTCTCTCTCTACAGATCCTTTACTCTCTCTCTCATTCAACCCTCCTCTCCCTCTCTTTCTCCTCTCCTCATCTTGCCCCTCTTCTCTCTCCCCCTCTCCCTCTCTCCTCACCCCATTTTACCCCCCCCCCCCTTCCTCTCTCTCTCTCTCTCTCTAACAGTTCACTGACTCACATGGTGCGCAGGCTTGGTGGGAGGGAGACAGGTGACCTGAGGGGCCCCGGGGTCCAGGCCCTGGCTGGGGACAGCGCCGCGGCGTCGTCTACCCTTGGGGGAGATAATTAACCTGAATTCCTCAGTGTGTGCCCAACTGAATAATGGATAATGAGATGAAATCAGTAAGCACTGTCAGCCACCCTAAACAAGGGCATCTGCTGGGGAAAACGCAACAACACACCGCACAACGCATGCAGATTGGCGACCTTGACATTAGACGCTTTCCACTGTCCACATTAATAACTATTCATTGTTCTTTCTGTTATTTGCTTTCCTGCGTCTGTAGTGCTATTGCTTTGTTCGTATTGCTACCATGGTATGGAAATCCACAATAAGGTTACGGCGTGTCTAGTTATTTGCCGCGCCTCTATCCAAGGCGACAGACGACGGTAGAGATATCCGTTCCCGGCGTGCTGGTATGTTTTCTCCCGGGGAAATGAGACCCGTGGCCTTGTTGAGCGGCACACACGTCTGGCGTGCCGGTAGTTGTCCAACAGTAGTGCTTTTTACATCAAACACGCGAGTACCACACTTAACAGCCAGGCGAGGACGAGGACATCTCCAACCCAAACATGCCTATCAGTGCCCCCAACAAGGAGACAGGCGAGCAAATTACCACCCCCCCCCCCCCACCACCCCGCTCATTTAAAAAGCCCTATCTGCTCATCACCTTCGTTCGCACTATTTATCCAATTTTCTTGCTTGTTTTAAAGCGCTTTAATTGGATTTCATCATCCAGACAAGTGCTTTTCGGACAGATAATTATCACGGCCGCTCTGTCCAGTGCACTCACGTCCTCTCCTCGCTGCCCTTTTTGCTGTTTGAACATGCTTTAAATACAGAGATAAGAGCACCAGAGCGGCCATGGAAGTAATCACGTCCAAACGGGCTGCCGCTCACTCACTCGTCCACCCACCCGCCCGCCCGCCCGCCCGCCATGGCGCCTCTTCGCCGAGAGATGAAACGGGTCAGGAATGCGAAGGTCCTGTTCTTTCATTCTACATTTCTCATGTCGGGTTTTTTTTCCCTCTCTCTTTCCCATCGTCCGTTCCCTCTTTCTTTTTTTTTTTTTTAATCCTTCGCTCTGATAAGGGATTCCACAGCGACTGTAAATATTGGATTTGGATAAAATTTCACTGGACATCGCCACCAGACACCAGAGAGATTTCTCCCCTCCTCCTCCCCTCACCCCCAGGATCAATGTTGGAGCAAATGTCCTCCATACAGATTGTCATACGAGCACCCTACACAAGCCAATATCTCGTTACATGTTAAAGGGATGTAATTCCGGGGAGGATTAGGCCATGGAGAATTTCTCCACAATTAAGAAGCAATATCTCCATGCCATAGAAGGGTGAAAGGCCCATGTATTGTCTAGACCCATTCAGGGGAATTCTTTTCATCTATCCTCGAATACATTTGGCTTAGCACCCTTGCCTATGATTGTAATACGCGCCGACACATCAGAACAATTCACCCTGTCAGGGTTCCCTCTCTTCTCCGCTCCCCTCTATCCATTTTCATGGACTTACGCAATTAAGCCGAACTCTTTTTTAGTGCCAACATGAAACAGCGCAGAACATCTTTCAGCAGTAACCCAAGAGCCAGAAGGGTTCAATATTCATGGAATATTCTAATATCTTCCGTCCCCAGTAGGCTGAGCAGTCAGTGCGAAATAATGATCATTTCTCCTGTCAACCAACACAAGCAGGACTGGGAAAAGGAATTATGCAATATAATACTTCAGTTGAGGGCTTTTTAAAGATATTTTCTCGCTTCTTTTTGTTTTCTTTTTTGGGGGCTTCTGAATAAGTGGATTATTATCCCAAGAGGTGTCCATGGAAATAAATGTTCCAGCCAAGTCGGGTAGTTGTGAATCTTTTGGCTCCAAAAGAGAAAGGCAACCACACAAAAAACATTCCGCCCCCATGAAACGGTGGTTATGGTTATTAAGATGTGGGTCAAACTCCTCAGATGCAATTAGTGTTTTGTTAACACACATCACAGCTTTGCGCCATTCTTTTCCACCACACCACCCCACCCCCACCCCCACCCCCACACCAACACCCACCGCCTTCTTCCCATTCCATCTCCGAGAGAGGGCTTCTCGGTTTGACTGTTAAGGCAGTGATTTTTTTGGGGGTGGGTGGGGGGTGTGCGGGGGCTCGTCGGTGGAGTCTGCAATGAGTGCGGCCCTTTTCAAGTCAGCTGAGGCAGCAGCGGCGCAGACCAAAGACTCCGAAACCAAAGCCCCCTTCTTGGCTGCGCTAGGATGTGAAAGAACTCTTTGTGCGAAGTCTGATTAATTATTTATTGGTCGCCTGGTTGTTACTAAGGGTATTTCTTCTTCCAGGGCTGACACTCCAGAGTGTATACACACACACACACACACGCACATGTGAGGAGTGAAAACTCGCTGCCAGACAATAAAGTCTTAGGAATCGACCGCGGTGAGACGCGAAACGTCACTTCCAGGGTGGCTTGATGCAACTTTCCATGCATCAACTTATGTCATGTACTGAAGTTGTTATATGTCCCGTCTCATCGTCTACCATGGTTTTCCCGACACTTGGGATGTGTGCATGGGATTGTTTGAACCCGACGATGGCTCACCGCTAATGAAATACAGAATATGTTTCGGTGTGGGTCGATTACCCAAGCAATTGCCCTACAGTTACCTTTGGTGAGGGGCAATATAAAAAATCCGGCATGTCATTTCTGCCTTTTTTTCATGATTTAATGTGAAGGGCTCTCAGCACCTCATGATTGCTCGAGCAGATGCGATTAGAGATGTAACCGTGCACCCGTCTGCACGGCAGCCTTCAGAGGTGTCGGCCGGGGTGATGGTATACCCTCCTAATGGAGTCTAATGGATCGCACCATGGCCCTTGCTGGTGCTCTAATGGGTGTGATGTGTCTGCGGAGGCCGTAGCTTCTGCAGAGGGCCCTCTGCTCCTCACGCACGCACGGGGCTCAGAGCTGGAGAGAGGCTAGCCTGCAGTCAGGAATCAGTCTTGCTCAGTCTCTCTCTCTATCGCTCTCACACACACACACACTCCTGATGCAGAGGAAAGATGATGCTACCACCAGCCCAGTAACCGCCCCCCCCCCCCCACCACCCTCCTCACTTCACCCCCGCTCACCCTCAAACACACCCAAGGGGTTTCAGTGAAGCTTCTCTACAAGTGCATCCTCCATTGGAGCAGTTTATCAGAGTCTGAGCACTGCAGTTTTCCTTACATAGAGAGAGGGAGAGTGAGAGGAGGGAGAGAGTGAGAGAGAGATACAGAGGGAGAGAGAGAGATTTACATGAATTGAGACAGTAATTGGAACATTTATGTTTTTTTTCTCCCTCTTTTTTGAGTGACACTCTAAATCAAATTACCACTGTCTAGGACTGTTTGGGAGTCATGTTCGAGAAATTAAAATAAATCAGTGGCAAGCCGCACGACCGTCTAGTGGGGATTATACGCTTATTTCCGGAATATTCCTGACTTCTTCTCCCTTCAAAAAAAGAAATGGCGACACTCATTGAAGTCTCATTGGCTCCATCGCCATAACAACACCCCTGGCTCTAATGAATGTCGGCCACAGAGCACGTCGCAGTTAACATTCCAGGGCCGTGATGGCACAGACGCGTCACGTAAAACTGACCCCTCATTAGGCCCGGGGAGAAAGAGGCCTCTATCTTCTGTCCTCCGCATCTCGAAAGCAAGTCGCTGGGCTAAATAAAAAAAAGGCAACAGAGCCTGACAGTGAGAAGAGCCGGCGATAGAGAGAAAAGAGGAAAAGCGAGCGAGCAAGCGCGCGCGAGACAGAGAGACGATGAAAGGGAATCGAGATGGGAGAGGAACCAAAATGATAGTGAAGCGAGACCAAGGGAACGAGACAGACTGGGAAAGGTTTTTTTTTTCTTTCCTTTTTCTTTAAGACGGTCGGAGGTCGTCCGGTCAGATGGCGTAGGGGGGAGGGGGCTGTGAAGCACATGGACGATACATAGTAGGAGGAAGGAAAGGCGAATGAGAGGAGAGAGAGAAGGAGAAAGAGAGAGAGAGAGAGAGAGAGACCCAGAGGCACCCAGGAGTTAAAGCAGCCGGAGAGAGAAAAAATACCGTGGCACATTATTGAGGGACGCTTTGGCGCTAAGCTGCTTATTGATAAAAGCACTAATCTGCCTAGCAGAAGGTAAGGAGGCCGGGATGTGTGGCGATAAAATATCTGAGCTCAAGGCAATGCCAGGCAGTAGCTGAGCCTCCTCGCAGCTTTACCTAAAGGAGCTTCTCGGGGTTTTTTTTATTTTATTTTTCCGGTGTTTTTTTTTTCCGCTCGGTTTTTTAACATAAAAGTGTGGCTGTGACCACGGGCGGGCGAGCTGAACGAGTTCCTGCCCACAGAGAAGCCGAGGAAGGGAACAGGGCGAATGAAAGGGCCCCGGCTTTCATCATCGGCGTGGCCGCGGAGAATATCACTGTTCGAGTCGGACCTTCATCTCCGATTATTCCTCGGCCGCGTCGGGGCGAGCGCGGAGGTAATTTGATTAAGCGTGATATGTGGCCCTGTGTGGCAGGTGGAAAATAGACAGAAACATTCTGAGAAGTCAGACCCCCTCGAGCCATTTGAAGAATTATGTTTTGATGGGCTGGCGTTACAAAAAACAGAGAGAGATAGAGAGAGAGAGAAAGAAAGAGAGAGACAGAGAGAGAGAGAGAGAGAGGGAGAGAAAGGCTGTCAACTCTAGATAATTATCATCATCATTATCACCATTGTAATTCTTATCACCATGGTAATCATCATTATCATCATCATTATTCACACATTGCTATGCAGTAATGCTGTGTTGCCATGACAACGTCTGATGGTAGACGCCGCGGGCGTACAGTCGGCGATGGCGGAGGGACTGGCCCTTCCCCTCGAGCGGCTCTCCCGGGCTCCGGCAGAAATCCCTCTTAACAGGTAATCAGTGGGATGTTAGATCCAAATCTTCACAGACACAGGCCCAGACACACACACACACACACACACACACACAAATCCACAACACATCCACAACACCTACACACCACACATATACACAACACATATACACCCCACATAGACACCACATACACACACACACACACACACACACACTTCCACAACACATACGCAATACCTACACACCACACATATACACCCCACATAGACACCACACACACACACATACAGAGCTCCTGACGGAGAAAGGAGAAAAGGGGATTGACTGAACGTTTTCCCCCCACTTCACCTAAACTTCCAGGATGGGCTCATCAGTCCATGGATACTAATCCATACCAGTCAATTCCAGCATGCCAGTCGGCCTGTATCAATCCCAATGTGCTTGTCAAGATAATGAAAGTAAAATGGATGGAGAGAGATACGCTCGCCCCTGTCTCCTAAGGGGCCCTCCTCCTATAGAGCCGCCAGGCTGAGATAGCATCCTGTGACAAGAGAATGTAGCATTCTGACAAGGCCACAGGTGGACATATTCTGTGTCTGTGTGTGTGTGTGTGTGTGTGTGTGTGTACAGGTATGTGCGCGCACACAAGAGAGTGAGGCCATATAGGAGAAGAGAGGAGGAGGGAGGGAGAAAGAGGGAGTTTGTATGTGTGTGTGTGTGTGT
>NC_084998.1:20674801-20692301 GCF_963854185.1 Sardina pilchardus
ATAGTTCCCAAATAACAACAAACATACTGTTCTGCTGTCTCAGTATGTTCAGCGCACGGTAAAGTTAGCTGTATGACACAATATATATGTAAATATGTTCTTTGGATCTCCATGACACTTGCATTCCGCTAAAAAAAAACCTCACAAAGGCGTAATGTAATCACGCATGCCTGAACCTTACCCCAACTATAATTATTCTGTAAAGCCTCAAAGAAAATCAACTTAATATGCATATCACACACTCTTCAAGACAAACAGACCTCTTCTTGTTTAAGAGAATTCTATTTCTAAGATGCGTAGCAAGTCCTAGAATCCTCAGTGACCCACATGGGTAAACACAGCAACATAACCAACAAAACTACAACAATTTTCAAAAACTAAGAACAAAATCACCTTTCTTCAAGTTAGCTCTGCTTCACTGTAAAATAACACAAGTACAACAAATCACAGTAGAACAAATTTGCTCACCGTTTTGGTGCTGTACTTGGCTTGGTTGGCCTTGTAGCTGTAATCCGAGTACTGATCCGAACCGGTGGAGTTGTCATCTCCGCCTGTTCCCACAAAGGTGTTGGTGGCTGGGAGCTCCTGCACAGCCTGGTGCTTCTGGGAGGCTGACGGCGACTGAGCCTGGAGCTGAATGGAGGGAAGTGGCGAGTTGGAGCGGTAATGACGGCCCAGGTCGGGGCTGCCGGGCGGGTATGTCAGGGGGAGGTGTATCCTGGGGCTATCGCTGACACCGTCCAGGTTGAACTTGAGGCTTTTCTGGAGACTGACCTCTTCCTCTTCCCCGAGGGGCTTGGGAGACTTTGGCGGCTTCCCTTTCCTCCCCTTCTTGCCTTTGCTGCTCTTGGGGCCCTGCTTGGGCGTGTAGAGGTCCTTGGTCTCCTTCTTGCCGGCCTGGTAGCCGCTCTTGGTCTCCCTCTGAATGCGGTGACGGATGAACACCACCACCACGATCACCAGGAGGACGCCCGCCACACCAGCCAGGCTCCCATAGAGGATATTGCTCCTATGAGCAGGGTCAAAGTCAGGGTCACCGGCGATGTCCATGTCCAGTGGGGTGTAGAGGCTGTGTCCGACCAGCGCCTCCACCAGGCTGACGTTGGCGATGGTTTCGTTGACGTAGATGTGCACGAGGGCGGTGGTGTGGCGCGTCGGTTTCCCCCGGTCGCTCACTCGGACCACGAGGCGATGCAGGCCGCTGTGCTTGCGGGTCAGTTCCTTGGCCAGCGTGATCTCGCCGTCGGACGGCGATATGCGGAAGAGCTCGTGAGGGTTGCCCCCGGTGATGCTGTACACGAGCTCCGCGTTGGGTCCGGTGTCCATGTCCTCGGCCTCCACCACCTCCACGCGGCTGTCCGGGGCGGCCAACGGGGACAGGCGCCTGAAGGACGAGTTTGAGGGCTTGATGACGATCGGCGCGTTGTCGTTCTCGTCCAGGACGTTGATCACCACGCCCACGTAGGACGACCTGGGAGGATCGCCGCCGTCTACCGCTTTCAGGCGAAACGTGTAGCTGCTCTCCTTCTCTCGATCGAAGGATATGCTGGACAGTATCGTTCCCGTGCCGTTTTGGACGATAAACTTCCCGACGTCCGGCTCCACTGAGAGGTGCACGTGAGCGTTTTCTCCTTTGTCCATGTCCATGACGGTCACCATGCCCACTGGACTAAGAGGAGGCATGTTCTCCATTACCGAGAAAGTGTACCGATTCAGCATGAACTTGGGCTCGTTGTCGTTGCGATCGAGCACCTTGACCACGACCGTGGCCGTGCCGCTGTGGCTGGGCACCCCTTTGTCGGCCGCGACGACCTGGAACTCGTACTTCTCCTTGTGCTCTCTGTCCAGGGGACTGCGCGCTCGCACTGTGCCTGTGATAGCATCAATTTCGAAGAGACCGCTTATAGAGGGCTCAGCAACTATTCTGTAAGTGAGCTCCGCGTTGGTGCCGCTGTCAGCGTCTTTGGCGACCACATCGAGAATCTTCTCTCCGGGCTGGTTTTCCTCTTTGAAGTCAACCTCGAAGAGCGAGGGCGAAAAGATGGGGGAGTTGTCATTGATATCTGTCACTTGCACCTTCAGCGAGTTTGTGCTGGACAGTGCAGGGTTACCCGAGTCCACAGCGACAATCTGGACCCTATATTCTCGAATGTCCTCGTAGTCAAGGGGGGTCGTGGTCTGCAGGAAATACTTTTTTTTGTGCTCGGCGGCAGAGTCACTTGCTAAGCGCAGCTGGAATGGGACATCCCCTGCGACGACACAAGTCACTACTGCATTCTCCTCTTCATCCTGATCTGAGACTTGGACTAAGGCAACGGCCGTCCCCACTGGCATGTCCTCGGATATATTTGCGACGCCATCACTGTGAGTGACCAGGCCAATTCCACGGATCTCCACGGCGGGGGCATTGTCGTTCTGATCCGTCACTTCGATCTCGACAAAAGTTTTGGACGACTTGGGTGTTGGTCCTTTATCCCGTGCAACCACATAAAACTTTAAGCTGTTGATCTCTTCGCGATCCAGTCCCCCTTTCACATAGATGATACCAGTGGAACGGTCGATCCTCAAGAGCTTGGGGACAGGGTCAGTAGCCTGGTGAAGAGTGTACTCAATCTCCCCATTAGGGCCAAGGTCAGAGTCATTAGCTTTAACCTGTAATCAGAAAGAAACGTAGGCTTAGGATTAGATAGGCACACAATAATGCAAGGGTCAGGGCTGGTTGCCATGGGTTACCAAATTGTTGGTTACCAAAAGTGGCAAAAACCTCGTGCCTGTTTGCCAAGCAACCATTGGCAACCATTTTTAACCACTCTGGCAAGGGTGCTTTATTTTCACAATAATGTCCATAGACCTTCCATAACAAACTGTAGAGGGTGCATTCTTCTGATGCATTATAATAAGTGTAAATATTCATATCAACATTATGCACAGTAAAATGCATAGCCAAAAACAAATGATCAGCAATTGGATATAATAAATCCTGAACACTGAAAGAAATTAAGGAACACTGAGTGAATAAAAACAATTTAGAATTATTCAAATCTTGAACTGGCAAGTGGTCAAGCAGTCCTGCATTTCACCAACGGCATTAAAAGTGCAGTTTGTACTCTGTTGGAAATGTGCGCCTCAGCAAAAAAATATCAAGTGATACTGCTGTAGGAAGGATCAATACAGGGTGATGTGATTAGACATTTAAGAGACTATCCTTGTTTTCCATGCTTCTGTTTACTATGAACCCATGTTTTCTGTTCAGTATGTCATTTTGTTAGAAGTGCAGTATGCAGTATCTGTCTCTTTAGTTATGGTCATGCCTAGTAATATGTTTTTGTTCACAGTATGAGTCATAATTTTCATGATCCTCTCTCTCTCTCTCTCTCTCTGTCTCTCCCTGTCTGCATTTACATCAAGAGTTAGATACAAAGGTAAAACTGGAATGTTGTTCCCTTGGGGAGGGGAAACACCAGTAATCGTGAGAAGCACCATTATCTGGGGGGCTATGTAACAGCAACACACATGCAAAACAAAGGCACATGAATGACAAATGACTGTCATTTTTGCTTTTGCCCAAAATCAAAAAAAAACCTCTCTGCAGGAAAATACTCTGAAAAGTAAAGGCCTCAGGGGAAGCACCTAAGGCTGAAGGAAGACAATAATTCCTCAGTGATTTAAATAAATGAGTCATTTTGCTGTGATCATCCCAAGGAGAATCAGTGATTTATGCTACACGGTACTGAGGAGTGTCCCTTGGTGAATCTGAATGATCTCCATAAGAGAGCCTTGGTGATCAAACTGAGCTTGACTAGGCTCTCTGTAAATGAAAAACAGTCATATCCCCAGGGGCCCCTCGCAGTCCCACTATAAACCACTCAGCATTCAGTTTATAAGAAAACCACTTAAAGAAGCTGAAGGCTCGCTGCAGATGGGGACTGAGTTTGCCAGAGAGGTCAAGAACACAAACAACTTCCATTTGTTCATCACATGACAACAAAGTTACCAAAAGAACCCCGGGGCTGACCCAAACACTGCTTTGCACAAACAATGCATCCCACACCAGTCATTTTCCATTAAATTGCAGTAGACACTACATGCTGTGTTCTTCGTAACAGAACCTGAGAAAAAAAGAAACGAGAAACATGAGCTTCATTTACCTGAAGCACCGAGTGTCCGATGGGACTGTTTTCGGCAACTTTAGCCTCGTACAGCGATTTCTCGAATCTGGGCGCATTGTCATTCGCATCGGTGACGACGACTCTCAGCAAGGCACTGCTCTGGCGTTGAGGGGATCCCCCGTCCAGCACTTTGATGCTGAGGTCGTACGAGTCCTTCTGCTCGCGGTCGAGGCTTCCCAGCACGATCAGCTGGGGCAACTTCTCGCCGCGGTCCTCGGCTACCTGCAGGCTGAAGAGCGACGAGGACTCCGACTCGGCGGACAGCTTGTAGTCCAGCACCCCGTTCTTCTCCGTGTCTCGGTCGGTGGCCAGCGGGATGGGGAAGAGCACCCCGCTCGGAGTGTTTTCCGGGATGGACAGGGTGAGGACGGGCGACGGGAACTGCGGCGTGTTGTCGTTAATGTCCAGCACCTCGATGCGGCCCTCGATCAGCCGGGGGCTCTGGTTCTGGATCAGGTCAGTGACGGACACCTCGAACTCCAGGAAGCAAGGCTTGCCCTTGTTCCGGCAGTTCTTCAGGGTCTCGCGGTCGATGGGGATCTCGGTGGTGAAGATGTCCCCTGTCTTGCCATCGACCCGCAGGTAGGGAGAGCCAACCTCCAGCTTGTACAGGTGCCCGCTGTCTGGCAGGCCTTGGTCCGATGCCAGGCTTCCAATTAACGTGCTGGGAGGCTGCTCCTCGGGAACCCGGTACAAGACTCCTCCCACCAGTGGCATGCCGCGGGGGTCCAGCAGAAGGACCCACAGTAGGAGCGCTCTCAGAGGAAAATCCATGGAGGTCTTGTACAGCCACACCCTAGCCTGTGACACACACAGAGAGAGAGAGCCAAACACACATGCAGAGAGAGAGAGAGGAGAGAGAGAGAGAGAGAGAGAGAAAGAGAGGTTAGCTCCTTATACTCAGAATACTAAAACATTCTACTACAAAAAACTTCAGCTTAAAAATGCCTTATCCCTTTTAAAAAATAAAAAAAACATAAGTGTGTATGTGCTTAACAACAAATACGTGTCTCAAATGTATCATTCAGCTAATGCAACAAAAATAACTTATTTCTCAAAGATCTCTCCAATTACTTTCTTTGCTATCCAGGAATTTTAATGCTCACAAGCTTCACAGATACTGTGCATTTTGACTTCACACCCAGTTCCAACCCAAACACGTACACAAACAGAAATACACACACACACACACACACACACACACACACACGCCCAAATGCACACACACAGAGACAGACTCCCACGCAGACACACTCACGCATACCAAGGGTCTTTGGGTGCTGGAGTGTTCCTGGCCTCCTAGACAATTCTCTGTCTAGTCATTAAACTAAAGGCTTTCATTCTCAATATCATACATTATTCATAATTTAATTTTCCAACACCAGACATTTCTATCAGCGGCATAAAAAGCATTTAGGGTATTAAGATGAAAATGCAGAGGAAGACATAAAAAACACACACTAAATTCAAACTTCTAGACATCTCGACATCTCAACACTGCATTTATGTTTCAATAGTAAACGCGTGCTCGTTAATCTTCCTAGTTGAGGGACATTTTTCAAATAATTTCTTTGACGTTTCACGCTCCGAATTGGTGCTGGTTCATATGTCCCCAAGTTAAATCATGCTTGTTAACACTACACCAATGCTGCTAATTATCACCCTTTTGCCTGACTGTACAAGCTAAGCTGCTTTTGGAAATTAATGACCAAACACAGCTAATAAGACTAATTAATGTTGTTTTCTTTCAGTGGGAACGTATAAGCCTGGCTATACAATATCTCAGTATGGAGTGCCATATTCACCACCACAAATAGACTACCCTGCATTCACATATTGAATGCTTACTGATCTCATGCAAAAAAAAGGGCTTAATTGAAAAGCATATTGCTCACATGAAGAAAATGACCAGTCACAATGGTTGCATGGGCTACATTAGGCTACAGCGGTCGACTGGACGTAGTTTGAGAAGATACAGCAACAGGGTGGCTGTCCAATCGTACGTCATCTGGAGAATGGCAGAGAGCTCCCACTGTGACGACCCAATCACCAAGCCCTGCTTCCTTACTCAGGGTGGGGGCGTGTGTGGGGGGGGGGTTATGTAGCAGCAAGGGGGCCTGGGCTGTTATCTCTCCGAGCACAGATTTACTTTAGGGGTTGATGAGATCTCCATCCCCTGCTCTGCCGTTACGGGCTAATTTACACACTGTAAGGCTCATGTTTGATTTCTAACCTGCTAGGCCCTCTCATTAATCACTAGCCTCTATTTTAGCTTCAGCTTTGATCCATATTCCCAAAGCATGAGAGAATTCACTTCTCCTCTCTTGCTCTTCTCCTCTCTCTCTCTCTTTTTTTCCCTCCCCCCACCACCAAGCTGCAAATGATTTCGGGTTTTAATTATTTCCTGAGTGTGTGAAGACTCCTTCTTGGGACTTGAAAGGGAGCGCAGACAGTTTATTGGGTTGAACTCTCACGTCCCAGGGCTTCGACAAATGCTCTTGTTGATGACCCTTGTATACACATGTTTATACAAAACACCAGTGCCGGAGCGCGTGTGGTAGCCCTGGCTTTGTACCCCACAAATCAATACCACTCTGCACATGCCTGCCATGTGACATCGCCGAAAAAGGAAAACAAACAAGCGACACACACACACAAAAAAAGCAAAACTGGGGCATGCACAGAAATGCAATCAAAAATCCAATTCCTCTGGATGTGTTAAGATTCCAAGAGTAGGTTATTGACACACTAATTGCTAGGGTATTGATGTGTCCCTTTTTTGCGTTTACAGGGGTAGTAGCCTACTGTCGATTTGATGGGAGTGATGGCAGGAGATGTAAAAAAAACAAAAAAAAAGAAGCATGTTGCTACTGCATTTAGCATGGACAACATAGAGGGATAACATCATACATCTGACCAGAGAGTTGAGTAACTTGGGAAGCCAAAAGCGAGAGGAAACAAATTGTGGTTGAATGTTTCCTGACTCACCATTTTTCTTTGTGTGTGTGTGTGTGAGTGTGTGTGTGTGTGCCCTCTGAATCAATACAACCACTGTGCTAGCTTTCCCTTGAATGCTAAACAAAAAAAAAAAAAACAATCCTGTAAGATTTCTATGAAACTCATTCCAAGTGTAGTGTGTGGGCTGTGCAGTGGGTGAGTGGAGATGAGATGAAAAGCAGAAAACCTTGGGCCTGCCTGATCGTACCCTCCCCTCTCCTCCCGCTGCTGGCTACCAACCAAAGTCAGTCCATCACAAAGACATTTTAAAATGGCAGCATTTCCTGTGATAATTACTGTACATTCCAAAGAACCGCTGAAAGAGACTAGTTTGACCTTCTGCGCACACCACTCCAACATGACCTCCTACTGGGGGTCAAAGAGTTCCCTTCTATGTTTCACGTTACATCTTTCATCCATTATCCAGCTGTATCTCAAACGGTACTGATTACAGCCACCAAAATATCTCAGTCCTCATTTAATGAGGTATTCTGTCACACCAAGCATGCTTCCTACTTGGCCTATCAACCTTTCCTATCACACCATCTCATTCAATTGAAACACTACTGCAAGGTAGTCTATAAACTTCATTGTAGAGCTGCACTCTAAATTGCCTCCCCAAAATCCTGACAAGTACACAACAATGTCCTCTAGATAAGAGATGCTCCAAACTCCAAACCGTTGGGTTTACGAACCCTATCTGTTTCAGATAAGAGTCAATGGACACTCACTACACAAATTAAGTGTTGGTGATTATGCACTCCACACACAATATTTCCAAAAGACACAGACAACAACAGAGACCATGTCTTTAGCTCTGAGTTAGAAATATCACTGACTGCGAATTCTACGACCAGGATGGATGGACAGACGTAACCAAACCCATGCAAAACACGCATGGAAAAACACAACAATGCCATTCTGTCCTTTTCACTTCTGTCTATTTGCCTCGTCATTTGCATTCAACATGAAAAACAGTCTACTCAAGCAATCGAGCATGACAACACCTCCAACAGAACACCAGTGGAGAGTAAAGCAAGACTACATATCCACACTTTCTCAAAGATTATGAATGACAATTTACCGGTCATTAACAGATACTTCACTTTACTGCTCCATTGACTCACTTTAAAAAAAACAAAACACTATAACAAACAGCACAGCTAAAAAACAATGGATCGTTTAAGGGAAGTGAGCCAGCCAATCATCTCACATTCAGCAGGTGGAAGAACTCATGATGTCATCCCACTATGATGGGAACAGCAAATATGAAACGAGAGAGGTGAATGATATTTCCCAGTAAAGTGCAATGTGTCAGATAACAATATGATTACCACCCTGGAACAGGTTGATCTGTGAATCCTATTCCATCCCAGACACATTATCTCTCTTTTAACACTGTTAGAATGCGTCTGCTCTCGCTTCAGATGATAGGCTATTTACAGCAGAGAGGCCTTGCGTTCTCCACAGGCTTACTTGGGATCCAGAGTACAGCATGCTCTCAGGAGGCTCCCAACGTGTTTAACCATTTGCATTCTGAACTATTGTTCCAAACATTCGTTTGAATATGCCAGACTTGGGAAATGAAGAACTAACTGACCTGAATCAACTACTTCCATCATAAAATGTCCTTGATTTTTTCAGAGAGTAATTGGAAGGCTGTGGGCTTTGTGATACTTTCTATTACAATGTGTATGCACAATGTAACAGTTCAACTACCAGTTTGTTCATAAATGTACTCTGACTCAAATCAAAATCCTGACCCTTGGCATTAGTATGAGCACACGCCATCAATGTGCTCTGTCAATCTGCTGCTTTTCCTTAGTTCTTTGCAATGCCATCCTGTAGTCTTCTGGATTTGATCCATAGATCCAAATATCATACTGTAAGTCGTTTTTTTTTCACCTTAAAAATCAATCCATATGTCATCACCTCTTGTCAAAGCAAACCAAGGAAGTGTGAAACCAAAGTCAAAGCCAATACAGCCTCTCTCACACATATTGTGGGTTTGACTGCTAAATAACAAACAGCAAACTCGATCATTAGCAAGTCATGAGGCATTAAAGCTTTCAAACCTTACGCCACAACTAAGTGTAAAAATGCTGCCTTAAAAGCGAGTCAGAACACAGAGGAATTAAACTTCATAATGTGCAACTAGCTTATTCTAAATGTGCAACATACTGGTGCATCAATTCAATTGGGGACATTTGACGGAGGACGTGCAGCTGGGGCATGCCACAGGCTGAATTCACATGAGTTTCTACAAACAGAGAGAGAGAGAGAGACAGAGAGAGAGAGAGACAGACAGACACACACACACACACACACACACACACACACACACACACACACACACACACACACAACACACACACACACACACACTCACTTCACACACGCAGAGGCAGGCATACACACTGCGACCACGACCAGTGGTGTAGTCCAGGGTATACGCAGGTATACGGCGTATACCCACTTATTTTTCAGTCAACATCGCGTATACCCACTTCTAAACCCCCTTGATGCCTTTCCCAGACCGGCCCGCGTAAAGTCCATGAAAAAACAGTAGCCAAGAGCCTATCATAGAGATAATGCACGCAAATCAACATCGTTGCTTTTATTTGTAAAGCTTTCTTACACCCATACGTTTGTGCGTGGATGCATACGACACCCTCACTGATGTGCTGGTGAGTGGAGTTTCGCATCGACACAATGCAGTTGCATCGGCGGTGACAACCTGTCAAAGTTTTGTTTGCGTCGCTTACCAGCGCAACGGTAGCCAGAATGTCGAACTCCTACTGCTGCTTGGTGGCGATACGAATAGTTGATTTCAAAATGTTACTGACAGACAGTTTACAATCGGAATACCCCGTAATTGTAACCAAAATATGTCTGAGTTTATTTGCAAAGCTTATGTTAGCGAACTAGCGACGTTACCCACAGGTTGCTTGGAGCAGCCGGATCAACACACAGCAGAGCGAGTTGACCAATCAGTGCATTAAAGCAAAAACACCCTACATTCACAAAAAAGTTGTATTTGTGAATGTTGATTAACTACTGACATAGCCTACTATTGTCTGCTCCACATTTGCTCTGTATGTATAGTACCATTTAATGATGGTCTTTGACAAATTGCTGAGTGTTGATCAAATGGAGGCACATGTTTGTACTGACTCCTTCACATTTCCATGGCCTAGCTAGCCCAATTATAGCCTACTATTCTTTGTACCAGTCTTTGTAAACTGGGGGGAAAAAAACATATCAATGTCAATTTTTTTTGAGAATGAGGATTAAATACTGGACATACATATTGCTGTTTTTATTAGGCTATGTCTCCCTCACATTTTCACCTGTTCTTACTATAGTAACCAAAACCATATGATTTACTTAATGTTAAACAAGAACAGAATATAATTGAACAGAATTGAGTTCAGACTTGAGTTCTGTGTTTTGAGTTCGGCCCTCCTCAACAGTACCAGTTTCTCATGTGGCCCCTTGGGGGGGAAAAATGCCCACCCTTGGTCTACATGTCACTGTTTCGAGAACAGGGCTTTTTTTCTGGGCAATTTATTTATTTATTTATTAAGGTGAAAACCGAGAGTATACCCACTTCTCCAGGGACCACTACACCACTGACCACGACTAGCAACAAGCAACGGCATCTAATATCCACATAGGCTACATGCACATTTAGAAATAAGGCATTATTATAAATAGATCATTTGAATCCCGCTGTAACGAATCGATGTAATACTCGATGCAAAATCAACGAACCAAATGGCATCCGTTGGGGTCACTTTGTGCGACGAGTGGAATATTATGCTTTCGGTGAGCTTTTTAAGCAAGACTCAAACATTCCGTTTATCACCTGATGGCGTAAGCGACTCGCCTGATAAAGTATCAAAACATTAAATTACTTACTGGTTTAACAGTCTTAGTCATCCGTTAAGAAAATCAAGACTGCACTGTGAAGATATTCAGAGGCGCAAACTCATCACTTTAAACTATTAAACTAATAACCTGCATTATCGCTTCACATATTATCATAGCCTACCCCAACGTCTCAGAAACATGTTCAGGCAGAAAATACTCGACCAATTCGTCTACAAAATCGAAGCTTCTTGCGGTACCTAAATCACAGTTTAACTGGCCTAATAATCCCAAATATCTATCTATTCAGATTTGAAAATTTGACTATTTACGCGATGGAGTGTTAAGTAGGATTGCAGTAGGCTACCCTGGCAATGTAACAGACAAGTTCAAAGTAGACCGTGAAATATTACGCTCAGCCATGAATGCGATGCAAGATTAGGCAACTCTGGATCTTATTCTGGGTTACGTTGCCACTCCGTTTGATTATTATTTCGAGTCACGTCTATAAAGTTCATACCTTCGGCGAAGACTTTTTGTCAGGCGCCAGTTCCCGGCGTTGAAAAGCGAGACCAGTGTTCTCTTTCATGGATAGAAAAATAACGTGTCCTCCGATGATACCCACGGCAGGTGCGTCAACCCTTAAACCCCTGCCTCAAAGAATCCAGACGTCAAGAAAGCACAAAACCTCACGACGGGGAGAAAATCCATAAGTAGCAATAATATTATCTTTCCTCTCCATTTCCAGGACTGGGTGCCAATTTGATTTCACAGTCATCCATCATATATGCTTCTGGGGAAATTATAAGTCTCAGCAGATGTATCGATAATGTTCCGATTTATTCAGATAAAATAACACAAGAGTTGACGACTGACGCCGAACACCGCCGCTTCTCTCTGTTTAGAAATACCTCAGATCATTCTCTAACAATCTTTTTTCAGTGTTTAGTCCAAGTTGTCCACTCGTTGCGAGACAACAAGCCACCAAAACAGGAAAAAAATGTCGTTTGCTTTGCCACTGTCTACTGTACACTTGGTGGTTCCCTTCCGTTTTTCCCACTCACATGAGCGTAGTTTCGCATCGAGATCTTCGCCGCACCGGCGTTAATCCTGTCCGCATTTTCTGTGCATGAGAGCGAATGGGAAGATATTTCAGCGCTTGCTCCCTTCTCTCTCCCGCGCAGGAGCAAAGGAACATGAGGAGGTGGGGCTCCACTGAAGTCCTCAGCCTCAGCAACTTCTCCCCATCACTTTCGCCACAGGCTGTTTACTGGAGTATGCACATCGGTTAAGAAAATCATACGGATGTATGAAGTCTGCCCGCAGTTCCACCACATCCCCCCACTATGTTTTTTTCTCTCTATTGTTTAGACTGTATTTCATAACATTTGTCTGCTGGAGCCGATATCGCAGGTGTCGTAGCCTGTTGCAACGTTCCTTGTGCGTCGATTTGGGGTCAAAGACATTTAACTTCATGTGTGACGGCGAGTGAAAAAAAACACAATGCAGCCATCAACCCATAAAACACTTATCACCGCCCTGTGCTTTGACAGTCTCAGTGGCATGACTGATAATCACACGCCATGGAATAGCTACGGCTGATGAGTATTGATCGATGTGAAATTGCACTGCGTCCAGACTCTACTGCTGCTGCGTATTCAACAGATAACGAGGCGGAGGCGCTTTTCTTTTGGCGCCACCCACGGGCGTATGAGCGAACAGTTGGCACATCGTATTAGCACGGCAGGGGGCTGCTCTAAGGTAAGTTAGTTATCAGTTGAAGTGGCCCTGTCGTTTCCAAATGGACGTGTATAACGTAAGATGCTGCTGGCTATGAGCAGATAGTCATTTGGTATCGTTTGTCTGAGGATTCGGGTCATAAACATTGTCATAATGAAAATGATCCCACCGACCAGTTTATGGCTGAACAGATGGATAATCTCTTAGGCTAACTCACGCAGCACTGGTAGTAGCCAGTCTGTCCTTGCGTAACGGTGAACTGTAGCCTCGCCACTTTCTGACAGCCTGTCCTCCACCTGCTGACCTGAAAATAAATAACATCAAAACACGATCGCTGTTGTCGAGTGCTGGGGTACCTTTGCAGGCCCCCGTCTCTTGCAATGGTTGGCTGGAGAGTGGTGCACTAAGCTTGTGCGGTAGTCACGCAGAGGCGGCTGGTCAGTGAAAGGGGCACTCAGCAGGCAGTTTGTCCTCTACAAAGAGCTCCACAGACATTTAGGCTTAGTGGATGGACACCCCTCAGCTCAATTAAAACCAACATGCTGTGGGCACGGCTGTGTGTGTGAGCCTTCGCCTCTAAGATGAAAAAGTCTAGGATGGAAACAGCCGCACAACCTCCCTCTTATCTCTGGAGAGAGACAGAAAAACGGTGTTATATCGAGAAAAAACCAAGTGTATGTTGCAAAGGAAGAGGATTTAACCCAAATGTGTGTGACTTGTTGGCGTGGTAGTTGATGGATGCAGTAACGCCTGTAGTCACACGTTGCTGAACTATCGGGAAGCAGCTGCACGCTCTGACAAACACAAACACACCTCAGATGGTGCACCTACAGGTGTTATCACACTTCATACTCGAGGGAAGTAAGTTACGCAGGTGATGTAGCCTGGGTGGAATCAAGCAGTTGCTGTTTGCTTCAACACAGAACACATTTATGATAGACAATGTGCTTTTTCCAGCTTTCTTAATGTAGAGATGTTCTCAGCTCCTGTCTTCTGTTGAACAGCATCTCGATGTGTCTACGCCTGTGTCTACTCACACATCATGTCAGATGTTATACAACCGTTTTAATATTCCTAGCACCATCACAGGTACAGTAAGTCATGTCTTTGTGAGCGCTCCGGAACGAGCCATTCATGCAACGTTTACCAGTCCACCCACATCTCTGCAGCCCCCACACTGATACTAGCCATGATAATGCGGCTGAGCGTTAGCTGTGGCTCGGGAGCCATCATCCTAGCATACCGCTCCGCCGCCCAGACACCCCAGAACATCTGTCTCTGGAGGAGACGAGATTTTTTCCCCTCGTTTTTCCTGAGCGCGGCTCTGAAAAGGCAGGGGCTTCTATCAAAAGGGTTCCAGTTTTGTGATCCTCACTCCTCCGCTGCTCTCTCATTAGCCGCAAACAAACAGCTGTCGGGTTGCCTCTCCTGGGCTCTCATTAAGAGATGCCACTCACCCGCCCGTCCAGGGCTGGCAGCCAATCTTGTGAGCCGGTGGTAGCCTGGCAGCTCCCGCCCACATGCAACAGGAAGGTCAGAGGTGGCGGATCTGTAAACCGCCACTGCTCTACAAACGTCTGTGAGTCTCAGAAAGTCTTTCCCCCCCCCCCTCTCTCTCTCTCTCTCTCTCTCTCTCTCTCTCTCTCTCACACAGTTGTCTGTAGTCCAGAACAGAACTGAATTTCTCAGCAATTGGCTAGAGATGCGCAATGGGCCGGATGCAAGCTTCTTTTGTGGTTGCCAAGGCCTTGGCCCTGGGTCTGTGTTCTACTGGCACCCCTCTCCCTGCCTCCTGGGGCGTTCCTTAATACGAGGTCAGGTTCATGGGATTGACTTTATATACCATGATAGCGTCTCATGGTAAATGACCTGGTTTAATGAAAGGTGAGATTCAGTGTGAAATCATGCTGCTTTTGTGCCTTGATTGCACAGCCCAAGTGCTTTACTCTCAGCACAATCTGTGATAATGGCAGGCGGCCTCGCTGTCAATCAGCTGTAATCAAAAATATTCATTGGGGGATGGGGCCCCCATCGTGTCTTCCCTGAGCCCGGAGTAGGGGTGTTGTGAAGTCACCGTGGAGAATCTCGTGCATCACAAACAAGCCGGTTTGATTTTTCTGCTGTTTGCCGCAGAAGGTGGGTCTGACATTTAAGCATCGTGTGTAACGCCTGAAGTACATCATGAAGAGAAAAAATAAAATGGAAGTTGTCTCCGTGTGGCCTTGAGATAGAAGCCTCCATTGTCTGGCATAACAAGCTCTCGTAATGACGAGGATGAGAGTTTGGTTGGGAAGAGTTCTTTTTGTACTGAAACGCGGCTTTCAAAGGCTGCCGTCATCAGGAGCGGGCTTGAGTTTAATTTAGATGGCTGATAATTGATTGTAGTGCTGCTAAAGAGCACACACACATGCTTTTTTTTCATCAGAGAACAGCTCGTTTTAAAAGTTATTTTTGTGCCCATTAGTGGTAAGACTCTGGAAGGTCGATCAATAGAGCACGAAAGGCTTTATGTAATGTCCGTGATTTCTGCATCTTTTGATATTTCTTTTTGGATGATGAATATCTGAATTTAACAAAAGTGTTTTTTTTTGCTATCACTGGGATTCAGGGCAGATGCTGCTATTCTTAAGCATCGGGGTCAGTCAAGTCTGCGCTGTGACCCCATTGCTCTGAGTCTCATCAAAACCACAATGAGCGGCATGCGGAGGTCCGCCGTGAACCGAGAGATGAAGCGGCGAGAGAACCGGCATTAAAGGGAGATGGAAGGGGAAAGAACAGACACAGAGGCTGATATGAGGAGAGAGAGAGAGCTAGAGAGAGAGAGAAGGAGATAGAGATAGATAGAGACAGAGAGAGAGAGAGAGCGGATGTGAGGGATATGAAACAAAAAAAAAAACGACCGACAAAGTGCTGCAAAGGAGACCCAAGCCAAGCAGACATCAGTGCCGTACCGTCCAGACACATCTGATCCTGTGATTACCTCGTCGGGGAGTTAAAATAGGATGAAGCGCACGGACACCAGCGGGACTGATTCCCCCCCCTGAGCTCTCCTGTTGGGCTCATCTGCATATGAGAGAGCAAGTGCGGCTCAGAAGAAGACGGGGACACATTAGAGCATATGCAGGGGATAAGCTCTGCTCGAGGGCTCCACAAAGCTCTTCAATGACTTCAGTGATGATTATTTGCCTAATGTGACGGCCTGCCTCCAGCAATCCGCCTTCCGTATTGTCCGGAGCCATGGGCCGAACACGAATGCAAGAGCCCCCCTTTTTTCTCAGCCAGGAGTGGCTCTGTCCAGTTTCTAGACCTGCATCCTAAAGAGGATTCCCCGTGGCTATTGGTCGGACTTTAAGGTTAAATGCTGAGCACGGTTAAAAGAAAACCACATTTGAGCAGGGGGAACATAGCAGAACATAGAGACAAGGCCTTTGGTCACTGAACATGATTTCAGATCAATACCATTTACCAGTTTAATATCGACTGAATTCCTCAAAGGCTTATACCTCCTACAGTGTGTACTACCTATGCTATCATCTTTAAAGCAACACGATGGAAGAATTTATATTCATGCCCCCTTGGCGTCAATATTCAGGCCATGTTGTTCTAAGATGGTACCCAGTTAATCAAAAACTGACTAAATGGGTCATGATTCTAGCCAATCAACAATGTTACGTATTGCAATTAATGAATGCATATACAGTCTCTGAGTGCAATATTATTGTAAGGGATCAAGCATTCTCATGTCAGAGACTTCAAGGCTTTAACATACAGTTTGAAATCCAATATGATGTGGTTAAAAGTTTGCATGGGTTGATAATGTCTTTGATGTAACAGTACAGACATGCTACACAACTCTTGAGGTTATTGAAGACTGTATTGAAAAATAACTCATGTGTATCACACACCCTTAACATTCTTTCACTAAACTTGCAAGACAAAGATCTGTAGAACTATAGGAATCACATTTGTCAATAATGATGTATTGACAAAAATATGCATGATAATCTCGATGGTGGCCAGCATTTACAGCATTTGCCAAAACTACTTAATAATTACATAATTAATACAAGGTAATTGTATATACATGCATTGTTATTGTATGGAAATGGGTTTTCAAAGCGATATCAATGCATTAGGCAACAGAAAAAGAACATATACTCTAAACATCTCAAATTATTCACGGTTGATTGTATTCTGCAGGACAGCACAAACAGGATTAGTGTTTAATTGCGATAGGTGACAGATCACATCCAGACGATCCCTGCATTGCTTTTGTTTGGTTAAGAGAGAGTTGTAGCATATTATAACAAGATAATTAAGGTAGAATGCTAGAGGTGCCGTGAGCCCTCAGACAATCTACCCAACCCAAACATATCACCGGCTTCATTCCTCAGTTTCTCATTATCTGATCGCATTTGCCAATCATGTTGGTCTGAACAACACAGGATGTTTTTCATGGCAGGGACAGGTGCATATGTTTTTCTTTTCTGAAAGCCAGTTCAAATCTTATCAGCCTCTGAGCCGATGATAATTACAGCTTCCATTAAGGGGCCGAGGAAAACTAATAAAAAAGGAGCTGGAGAGCTATTGATTACCCTCCATCATACAAGCCATCTCCTTCTTATTTGGAGATGCTTTAGAGGCTCGGCTGCTGAAGAGATTAAATTATCAGCCATCTTGTGTGAGAGGTTCAGTAGATACCGTAGATACCTGATAGATGCCAT
>NC_084998.1:20694801-20727301 GCF_963854185.1 Sardina pilchardus
GAAAAAGAGAGAAAAAAGATGCCTGTTTTCAGGTGCCTGTCAGGGGTGTTAGCTATCTTGTTTTGACAGTGCTACACTGGCCCAATTTGTCTTGGGGTGGGATTTGCCAAAGCCTAGTGGATCACAGTTGATTACAAATGTAGGTGGTGCACCGGTAATAACTTAGTTTTGGCATTGGGGCCTCCTGCAAACGTAAATAAGCTCCTGGAAGAACACAGAGTCAGAGAAAGAGAAAGCCAGAGAGGGTATACAAGACAAGAGCTGAATTGTCTTATTTGAGTCTGCGAATACTGACTGGCCCTGTCTAAATTGTTTTGGGTTGTTTGGTGTTTTCCAAGCAGAATGAAAGGGTTTTCATCTGTCTCCTTCACCTGTGAGACCAGGCCAGTGCCCGGCTATCGATTCTCCCAAGGCTTCAGCGCCGAGATTTTAAATGGCCTTTGCAAGGTATGACAGACCCTTATGATGGCAGACACTAATAAATGCTTCATTGCTGAATTGTTTGAGGAAGTGATTTTAGATAAGTCCCTGAGAGCAATATAGACAGTTCAGAGGAGTCAGCTCTGTGCTTTTCTGTTTTATTGCTCCTCTCTTTTCAGTCTATTCACAGCCTTTTGTGAATGGCAGTCTATCTATCTATCTATCTATCTATCTATCTATCTACCTACCTACAGTACAGGTATCTATCTACCTATCTCTGTCTATATATCCACATACATACAATATACTGTATACGGTATCTCCACCCGTGCATCTACATATGTGAAATAGTGTTGTGCAATGTGTTGTACAAACACCTTTCAAACATCTTTGGAGCGGCAGCAACACTGCATTAGCCGAATATATTCCCCTATCCCTGTGAGTGCAGAAGGCCTATGTTAAATGAGTGCAATCGCGCCGTTAGCGAGTCGTCACTTCTTTTTCTCAGCTCGCTGTTTATTCGTCTCACAGATGTTTGTTTCTTAGCTGACGGGCAAACTGCCACTGGCCTGTTCGGAGGGATTATATCTGCAATCCTAATATCTGCGGATCCGTTCCAATGAAGCGGAGATGACTGATGAAGAACCAGTGTGGATTTATTGTCTGATGATCTCATTTACACTCTCAAACCCCCAGCACTGGGAGTGCGTTGAAAATGGAAACAGTGAATTAAGCCTCTTAACGGTTTGGTTTGTCTTTTAAAAATGGTTTGTCAAAAGGAAGGAGAAAAAAAAACATCCAGCTTTGAATCAATAGGACAGATTTGAATGGATTAGTGCAAACAGTGCTTTCCAATACATTTTTCTAGTTCTTCTGTCATTAGTCTTATTAAGCCTTTTTATGCCTTGGATTAATTTCGCCCTTTGGAATATTATTAATTTATGCTCCTTGTTATCATTCTTTGGTTGGTGTAATTATATGTTGATAAATAATTGGCTATTCGCTCAGAAAGAGATAAATCTAAATGTGGGCATCACTATTGTCTCATTTGTTACTTGTACAAACAAATCACAGATACACACTCTGTACAGTACACTGTATTCTTTCAGCAAGCCACCAGAGCAGTCTCCAGCACAGATGTTTCCCTATGGATAATGTTACCCTATTACTGTACTTATATTAGTGCATCATGACAGACTTCTGCAGTCTCAGTCTTTTGATCTCCCTCCCTCGCTCTGCCACTCACAAATAGCCTGTAATAGGCTGTGAATGACCCGAGTCCAGGCTGCTTGTTTCGGCATTGACATTGATGACATCTTTCTCAGACCATGCCAAAACTATATTTATCTTTAACATCTTGTCTATGCAGGTATGCAGACCCGGGAAGTAATTGCCATTATGACCATACCACCAGGAACTAGCAGACTAGAATATCTAATTTACTTTATGCATATACCAATTCACTGCTAATGAGCCATTTTGAACTAATAAAAATGGCTTTATAGCCCAGTGAAGGGGAAATATTTCCTACAGTGGGAGCCTTCCTTTGTCTTTGAGAAAGGTAGCTTGCTCTCAGTGCAGGCTGTGTTCATTATAAGAGCATTAGCTTTTTTTTCTGGAAAAATGTGTCTTTGAGATGTGGCTTTTAGGGAAACATTTTGAGTCTTGTTTTATATTTCAAGGGTACTGCTTAGAGCTTAGTTCCTTCCACATGTCCCCATGACTTTTCTCTTTCTTTCCTTCTTTCCTTCTTTCTTTCATTTTGTTTCTTTGTGTCTGAAAGCCTGTTTATTAAATTGGATGGTTTTCCATTGTCTGATGCATACCGGTATACATTCTCTCTGTTTCGATTGTCACAGGGGGCGTGCCCAGGGTTAGAACACATAGAGTATGTTTAGCCAACGTATCTCCATTCATGCACCATATACCCGATTTCATTCTGCCAGTACTGATTGGCCCATAAAGACAACACAAGCCCGTTAGAGTCAGCATCAAAATCACACAGTGCCTTATGAAGCTATCAATGGGGTAATGGGTCAGTATGAAGACCCTGTTTAGCTTTGTGAGCTGAAGTACTGTAGGTAGCATCACTGATCATGGGAGGCAGTGGGAGCATGGCATATGGAATATGCTGCTTTGTTTCACGGCTCTTCATAATGCTGCAGGACCCTCCATTCACTTGAATGGGCTTTCTCAACTTCCAGAGGTCTGATATTTCTGTATAACATGACCGGTGTTCTATCTATACATGATCCCTATACTTGATGTAATGTGTTCTCCGTTTATATGAGTGGTGTGGTGTGTTTTGATCTCATAATGATTGTTTATGTGTTTGTAAGGCTGCTGAAACAACAGAATTTCCCTTTGGGATGATTAAAGTATATCTATCTATCTATCTATCTATCTATGTAGTCTCTTGTGCTGTTAACGTATTCTGACTCCAGCCATAGGCAGTTCAGCCTAGTATTTGAACCTAGTATACATTATATACCATGGATGCATTATATAGAACTGGAGAAAGAGGGGAAGTGTAACACCCATTCATTTCAATGGACCATGCTAGTCTACTTCAACCAAAAAAGGTTTGAAATTCATCTCAAACATCCTTTTCAAAATGGCATTTCACATGGGCTCATTTCCAGCACCATCTAGAGTTAGGCAATTAGACACCACGTTATAGATAGAGACTGTGTCCACAGAGTCTCGTCAAAGTGGAGTGGTGGTTGAGTTGGTAATATTCTGCTCCACACAGATGACATCATCTGTGGCCATGGGAAATGTGTCATCTAATGGGCTTTTTTTGTGAAAATGGTGCCAGCAGTGTGCACATATCAAACGGCATTTTTAAAGATGGTGGTGGCCAGTTGGGATACTAACTGGCTGAAACTTCCTAACCCTCCAAATCATGATCCCCTGGTATGTATGGTCCCAGTATTTCAGCAATGGGTAGTGGGGTGGAGGTGCAATGTTCTCTCTCTTCTGCGTCGTAGAAAATGATGATATAGTAACAGAGGTTATGTTATGTCGACTGCATGTTTTACCACTCTACCTTGGGCTTACTATTTCTTAGGCACTCGGTTAGTTACCGGTTAGTGTTGTCAACATGTTGCCTCTCTGGTCAGTAGCCCCAGCAGGTGAAGCCTGCTTGGAGTTTTCCTTGCTGCTAGATCACAGTATCTTGTTAGAGACAGGGTCAACATGTATTGTCAAGTTTCTCAAGTTTGTCATGGCCATGTGAAATTCTTTTCTGCTCAAGTTTATGTAGCCTATTAGGGCCTAGTTTCCGGATTCTTTTATGAAATTCACATTTGCCAAGAGTTCACTTGGTTTGGTGCTCTGAATGACCTCTTTGGGTTTCTGGGACCCTGCCTGTTAACTTTGGATGGCAACTTGGCCTGTTCTGAGAGATTTCAATGTTTCTGGATTCATTGATTTTGCTGGATTTTGACCTCTGCTTGCTTTCCCTGAGAGATTGCCTCTGCCCTCGCTGCTCTATGTCTGCGAATGACTTCTGGCCTGCCCTCCTTCTCTGGATTTTAAAAAATGCTTTAGAAAGAAATTGACTTGACTTGACTTGGCTCCTGTCTTCTCTTATGTACCTGCTTTGACTGATCTGTGTTACAAACATCTGAGTTTGTGCCTAGTGGGTTGATTCAAGTTGTTCATTTCGAAAAAAAAACTCCTCCATTTTATTTCCCTCACAACTGCTGCTTGTGAGTTTTTGAGTCCTTGTATTACAAAACGGGCCTCATGGCCATGACAAGGTCATGCCGTCAATCCTCCAGTACATTCAGTACGGAAATCCTTATTCACAGTATTACCTCTTTCAGTTGGGAAGGGAACACGTGTTAGGTATTAATACATAAGTAATACATGTATACTGTTTGAGCGTGATGATAGTGCTCAGTGAGGTCTGTATTATGTGTTGTTACACATGTATTACAGTAGGTGTTTAATCAACAATTTCTTAATCTTAGGATTCATTCTTGGTAAATAAGCAACTAGTTGGTATCTAAGGTTATTGATGTATAGAGTGGATCAAAATAGAAAACTGTATAGCCTTCTCATATATTGTTTTAATATCTTACTATTCTGTTGCTTTATGCCACACATTCAGTCAGTCTATTTGAGTCTATAAACTCTCTGTTTTGACTCTCTGTTTTGATCTAGACATCATGACCAACTAGTCGCTTGTTAAGTATTTACCTTGAATAAATGCCATATCGTTTAAGAAAAGACATTGATCAATAAAGACCAAATAAATGCAATTATGCACACAGACCAGAACACTAATACATTTACTTATGTATTTATGGTTAACATGTGTTCCCTGAACTGTTACCCTTCTTTCTTGTATTGTTTTTTGCACTATAATGCCACAAATTAGTAGTACATACTGTGTACAGTATGAATGGCCATGCCTCTGAGTTAAGAATGATGCATATGACATGTTTTATGTTGTAACCAATTACCAATTCTTGTTACCAATGTCAGCATGTTCATGAGAGGTGTATAGAGAAGATATGTATTTATTTCTATACACTAAATGTAAAGTATGCAGTTGATGTTTGCTCATTTAAATTAGTGTGTTAGTCATGAAGCTTAAAACCACTTAAATATCTTTAACAATGACATTATTCTTATAATATAGGACAGGACATTGTCAGCATCCTTGTGTTTTTATTTTCACAAGGGCAACTCCCAAAAGCATGTAGGCCAGAGGGCATTTTCTATTTTCTGACAACTATTGCTACAGACTCCATCTGTAAATGTCCAAACGGACAACATTTCCACATTTCCCAAAATACTCCAAACACATTAGGTCATTTAGTGACATTCTTCAGAGGCAACCTTTCCCCACTGCTTGTGTCAGTGTCAAGTCGGTTACACCAACTGAATCAGAGTGTAAGATATTTTTTGTGTGCCCTTCTTTTCATGTCATTCACTTCATTTCTCAGACGCTCTGCCATTCACTTCCCAGACTCTTTCACATGTGTGCTTATTCAGTCATTCACTCAGTCACTCAATCTCTCTTCACTTTTTCTCAATTCATATCTCACATCTGGGATTTCTTTTTGAGATATCCCATATACCGGTAAGTACAGCGATAATTAAAATACCACTTGAGAAGCAGCAAAGCGACAAAAATCCATTTAGAGGGTTGTTTTGCGATGGATTCTACGGTCAGTCGTGTTGCACGCGCAATGGGTATGAAGCTATAACATGGTCTCAGCAGAGTGCCCTTATTTTCACCTTTTGCTGTAATCATAGCAGCTCATGCAGAAGGACGCCAGATGTGTTGACCGCTCTGACCCTTATTCATATGGTCAGACAAAATTGCATTCCTGCTGAACAACATTATGACCGAGGCTCTACGAAAGAGGAGAGGCGGTAACTACGTGATGGCCCTTAGAAAAATAACAGCTATTGGAAAAGGAAGCAGAAAGGACTGGATGTGAGAGGCCATGGGAGGGGAATCATAAAAGCGAGGTTTAGAGAGCTGTAGAGAAGTGAGCACAGGCCAGTGAAACAGACAAACAGCATTGGCTCTGTTTTTGTATTTGGATGTCAGAGGCTTTCACCCATCATCACCGCTACTTTGAGCAAATCCATCCAACCCACCATCCTTGACCAGCAAACCATCCCTTCCAACACTTCCACACACACACACACACACACACACACAAACACATCAACCTACTCCATGCCCTCCAACCCCTGACAATCACATCCAGGCTGATAACTCCAGCTGTCCAGCTGGATCCATTATCGACCTATCAGCAGGACTCTCTACTGATCCACAAGATCCAATCTCGGCCTATTGCTTCCACTCTCCACTGATCCAGCTGCTCTGGGGGCGCACCAACCATTAGACCCCTCACTGGCACATAAGTGCTCCAGCGCCTCGCAAGAAATGGAAAAAGCACCACGGCGTAATGAAAAGAGAAACAGACTCGGGGAATGACAGACCTGACAAGAGTTAATGGGGTGTTGATAAAAAAGCAACGCGGAGAGCAGAGAGAGAGGGAGAGAGAGAAAAAAGAAGGAGGAGGGGGAGGCTTTTTTCCATGTCATTTTAATCTAAATTAAATATATACCTTATTCTGCTTGTCATATTGAAATGGTTACATCAAATGGAGACTGTTGCCTGGTTACCTATTGTTGTAGATTATAAAGCCCAGTGGTTGTCGGGGAATTGCAAACAAATCATTCAAAACGATCTCGGCTAACATGTGAAAGGATGTCAAGACCAATTTATCTGGAAAAGGTCACATTCATTGCTGACATTTGTTTATATCAGCAAATAAATATCATTTTGCAGATAATCTGTTCTTGTATATTATGCATACAGAAAATGTAAATAGCTTTTTCCCTGCAACAACAAATGTTTAATGTCAGATGGTGACCTGAGGTGGTGTTTTGCAATGAGATCATCATAATCTTATCAAAAGTCTATTCTGTGGAGAGGCAAGGAGGTTGAGGCAGTACTGCTAAACAAGGTACATGGTCATTCTGGAAACAGCATTATAAATGAGGGCCAACACAACCTCACAGTAAGGGAAAACACTCAGTCTTGTCTGAAGCCCTTTAAGAGTATTTCAATCACACAGTGGATAGTGAGATTGTACTAAGTACTATCATATTATTACAAAATTATGATAATATTGGCATTACAAGGATTGTTGTAGTTATTACAAATAAAAGTGACAATAGTGCTGCTAATGGTATGATTAAATAAGTTGGATCTTTCAGAAAGTCACATCTTCTGAAGTGAATTTCAAATGACCTTCAAATGACATTGGAAAAGAAATCAGAAAGCCTGGTTGAATATGAAGAGGTGAACAGAGGTATCTGTAGTCCATATAAGGTTGGTCCTGTTGGGCAAACCTTGCTGCTCTTTCAAGCCTGGCTCATGTCACCATGGCAACACACCAACCCCTGCTGGCGTCTGCCAGACTCACTGTCCATATAACAGAGAGTGGGCACACGCACACACACACACACACACACACACACACACACACACACACACACACACACTCAAACGCACACAGACAGATGCACACACATAAACATGTACTAAAATACACACAAACACACACTCACAGATATCAATGCAGTCTCAAACAGCCTCTGCGGTCTGTCATCTCTCTGTTCCTCTTTCTCTCTGTCACACACACACACACACACACACACACACACACACACACACACACACACTCCACAGGAGTCTTGTCATTACTCATATATGTAACATCCTGATATTAGCTAGATCTAGAGAGCAGTTGTCTAGTGCTTGTGAGGAGTTCTAAATGTCGAATACAAACCAAAGGCGGTACACACAGAAGAACAAATGCACGCTCGCGTGCACACACACACACACACACACACACACACACACACACACACACACACACACACAGACACACACACACACACTAACATAGCACACAAATACATAATGCAAACAAATAAACACACTCTTACAGAAACACACAAATACGCACACAAACACACACACACACACACATACACACTCACACACACACACACACACAAACACAGAAGCCCACAAACAACGATGATAATTTGGAATAATTCCCGCGAGAGTTGAAAAGCGCTGTGAGCAACGCATATCTTGTGATGCAGATCTAGCTAATGGCTTTCTGTTGAGATAGCATCGCACCTCCGGGGAGGGATCTCTCAGCGAGGGAGCCGATCACAGCCCGTCCCCTGTGGGGCATAACGGCATTTGCCACGGATGAGCTGGGCTGTCGCTATGCTTTTGGGCAGCTGCGGAGAAGGACACACTCAATGTGACAGTCTACCACCTTCTGCAGCGGGGCGGCAAACTGTGAACCGCCAATCCACGTCCGTCCTCCCCGTTTTATTATTTCCCCCCCCCCCTTTTTTGAATATTCCAACAAACACACCACAGACAGGCCCTCGTGTCAACTAGAGAGGCACGAGCGGAAAGAGATTTCTGGTCAAACTTGGAAAGAAGAGAGTTGTAAATGAGATGACAAAAACATAGAGACAAGACCAGCTGGTGGGAGAATTATGGCCCGACCTGGAGAGAGGGGAGGGAAATGGAGTCAAGCGCGTCAAGAATGGACACAAATGAGGGATCGATAGCTCACTGAGTTGTTTATTTTGACTTAATTTGTCAGGAGGCTTGAGTCTTCCTTACTGCGGCTGTGTTACATAAACGAGCAAATGGATAGCTTCATTTGATTTGGATGTTTTGAATTTGACCTATTCAAACACAGCTCTGTGTGATTCCTCCTAGACGCCGTATAGAAGCCCAACCCCCAACTAGGTAGTGATGAATATTTGAGTGGTAATTAGTGAGTGGTTATGATAAATTACAGTGTTGGCAGCACAATACATCAGCTGCCCATAGACCAACATGGCAGCAGAGACGCGAGAGCACTAACCTGGAGTACAAACACGCACTGTAATTGGCCGGCTAATAAAATTAGTTGTATTAGCTCTATTAGTGGTATTAGAGAACAAACCCTCACTTTCTCTCCAGCTTCACGTCCACCCACTCACACATACCCCACCATCCCCCCACCACCCCCTACACACACATGCACACACACTTGGACTAGCACCCTCCCTAGACATACACATTAAAAAGGTACACACACATACACCATTTTTCTTTCATGCACACACTCACACATATAAATACATGCTTACACACACACGCACACACACATACAGGCACAGAGGTCCTCTGCCCCTCCGCCATGCAGAAGATTAAAATGATCTGCACTCGTTGAATTAGCAGTCCCCAGTGCAGTCTAATTAGCATGTAATAGGACACCAAATCCAGCACAGGAGGCTTGTTATTTAAGGATAAAGCTCATCTCTCATTTGAATGCATTTTTCATAAGCTCTGCTAATTAAGTTTCATTAGCATCATTAATTAAACATGAAAAGTTCCTCAGCCCTTCTCTCTCTGTGATTATGTCTGCTTTTCCAAAACGGGCCTGACTGACAGCTCTCTGATGCACGAGGTGGAGAACTCATCCCCGCGAAAACTGCAAAAAAAAAAAAATAAAGATAAAAAACTACTCATACCTGTTCCCAGTAGCCTCGGGGGCGAGAGACCACACTGACATCTGTTTGTTGCCATAAGAGCTGACAGATCACCTCTTTAATCAAATGTCAACGACAGACCTTCTGATTACGCCATCTCACATTTGGGACATGCCGAGGCAGCGGAGGCTCGTTTAGAGACCTGCACATATTGACACTGCCGAAATAATATCGGCGCCGTTATTTATTTTATATTTAATTATTTAATATTTTTTGCACAGCCTGCTGGGATGTTCTGTTCCGAGTTCCAGCCCTAAATTATAAACAAGCGGACAACTTTTGCGGGCAGCGCCGAGGGGTTTCACGCGGTGGGTTTTTGCCACGGGGCGTCCCTCGGTGGACAGAGGTGTTTACAGCCACCGGGTTTATTAATAAGGACGGCACTGACACCAATAATTATTCACTCTCAATCAAAACCTCCAAAATGCCATCACCTCTAAAAGCGGTCGCTTGGCACAGGCCTTCCTCCCCCCGGTAGCTACACAGACGCTCTTTCGCACCTCACCACGGGGAACGCGCTGACCATTAACCAGAAAGAGAGCTGGTCTCGAACAACAAAAGCGAGAAAAGTAGCGCAGCGTTTAAGAGTGAGGTGGGTGGTGGTGGCGATGGTGATGGTGATGGCGTGTGTGTGTGTGTGTGTGTGTGTGTGTGTGTGTGTGTGTGTGTGTGTGTGTGTGGTGGGGGGTGAATCTCCCCTGTCGAGAGAGGAGACAGCTTGACTCGGGTCCAGATGATGTCAGTGCCGATACAGATACTTCAGTCCCCATCTCTCACTAGGCCATGCTAAGTGAAACAAAATCAATTTTGCATCTCTGCCAGTTGAGGCGTCTGCGCCAGAACTCACCCCCCACCACCGCCACCACCTCCCCCACCATCCTGCTCAAGACCCCCCCCCATCACCCCACCCCTCCCCCATGGCTTAGCCCTCTCTGCGGTTTTCATCCAATTGCCCAGAGAGCCAAGGCCTGGATATCGAGCCGTCCGTGTCTACGGCGCTAAGGGATGTGGTTAGAATGAACTCGCCGGTCGTGGTGTCTAACTCGTGGAGCCGCTCTTCCCCGCGAATCAGACCTTGCAGTGTCGGCGTGAGAGGGCTTCTCATAAGGGATCGGCGCGCGCGCCCGGCGGGCCAACAGCGCCAGCGGTACCGGCACCTCCTGCCTGGCGTGAGATGAATGAAGTGCCAGTAATTTGGGGTTAGCTGGTGCAATGCTGTCTTACATTGGAAGCGTCCACATGGCTCTCAGTAAAAAAAGGCATTGGCAAAGTGGTTAGGGTGGCCCAGCACATTGATATCCGTTAATAGAACACTAATGTCCCTTTTAAAATTAACAGTTCCACAGATTAATGTCACTGGATTGATTCACATCCACACATTCCACTACCTGGAAGGCTTGGCTGCATTGACTTTCTCATAGCACAAGGTCTGCTTTTGTGTGTCAAAGTATGCTGAGCTTACATCGTTAACCATGTCATGTAAACACCTTTTATATCATGTAACAACAATATCCTTCAAAAATCTATAGCACTCATTCTCTAGTTCTCTCTGTAACTCGGCCTCTCTCTCTCTCTCTCTCCCTCTCTCTCAAACACATACACAAACACTCTCATACATGCATACATACACACACACACACACACACACACACACACACACACACACACACACACACACACACACAAAACTAACCCCTATAAAAGATACTGGTGCCTGGGCATTGTTGTCAGATAGTCCTGTAGGACATGAAATCCCGCATTACGTGAACTAAAAATAATCCCAGAGGTGAGCTGCGTCTAATTAAAAATTGGAGGCCAGATGTTTTTGCCTTCTCTGTGTCTTTCCCCAGATGCCTCCCTTTGGCAGCGGAGCCTGCGCTCTCTGCACTAGACAGACTTGGATGCACAATAAAGCGCCGTCACCTGCTTTTATTCCCCGCCAATAGATCTCCTGATTTGGTTTGTTCTGCTGCTGATAACGCTGTGTGTATCGCCCCCCCGTCCAAAAATAAGCCGGCGCGGAGAGAGCCACACTCCATTGAATCGCTATAACATGGGTTATTTTATGGCTCACCCAAGCATATAAGACTGTCTCAGCAATGCCTCTGTAAATTATTCAACTCGCAGCCACTCTCGCCATAAATAAGGTGATTTAATTAAAAGCTACGGCAACTGTAGCAAATGGTATTTAAGATGGGAGGAGGGGTGGGGGGGACTTTAAGGGTCTGAAAATAGAAAGAGAGAAATATCCATTTGCATCAGTGGCTTAAGCCGGTCCTCCAAAAAAATACATACAAATAAACTAACAAACAAACAAAAAAATCCCTGAATAACCGCTCCACTTTTTCGCTTGGGTAGCTCCATACTGTCCACCTGATGAGCAATTGTTAGAGATCCATCCAATATGCAGCTGCATACACAGCAGTAATGCATAGTGTTTTGTTTTCAACACGTCCATTCCTCACTTGTGTTCGGATTCTACCCAGAATGCTTAGTTTCTCTCCCACGTCTGGCTTTTGTTTGTGGCGGAAATCTCCTGAATCAGTCTAATATTTTTAGTAAATAGTCATGCAGAGACGTCTTAGTTTGAGACAGGCCAAACGGGATGACAAACAATGAATGATGAGGGGATGATGTTCTTATTGTTTACCACACCTATTGTAATCCATCCATCACAACTGCTGGGTAAACACTTCCATAGTCTTATCTCTGACACCCCTCCCTGCAACACACACAGCCACCCGCACACACACACACACACGCACACACACACGCACACACACACACACACACACACACATCCAATTCATCAAAAAGGTCTCCACCCCATGTGCCGTAGAAGTTGAACGCTGAGTTTGATACTCATATTCGGTGTGCAACTGATGGAATGAATGCCAGTAGCTTTGTGATGATAATCTGACAACTAAACAGTCCACAGTTTCACAGCACAGAGTACAATGTTAACCAAACTACAGGAAGATTGAGAGTTCATTTTCTCAAGAGCCTGAATCACCCGATCCAACTTCACATGACAATCTGTAGACGTCCATATGGCTCCTTAAGCGTTGTATTATTCAAGGACAAACTCAATCCAATTCAGTCTGATCTATGTCATCTCTCTTCGAAAGCCACACTGTGAAAACAAGAGACTCAAGACTTTTTCCGCAGGCTGTGGATCCATTCATTTTCTAGTCCATTTACACATCTTATGCATTTCATTGTTTCTGTAGCCATTACGTTTCTTAATGCCTCTCTGTCTAATGTTTTCTGTCATCAGGGCCATTACCGCTTGCCCCGCAACACAGCGCTACACATCCTGGCTGGCTCGCCAATGACGCACTGATGGGGACCGAGGTTGCCGGCGCTCCCGTGTCACTATCAAGCCGGGGATCATCGATACTGAGAGGCTGCTATTTTGTCTGGGGCCTTGTTGCCGTTGATGAGCTCCAGTGACGGCTCACTTTTGATTGAGTTTCGAGTGGGGAGCCTTGGGGGAGACGCAGAAGAGTGCCGCGCGAAGAGAATGCTAGATTGAGCTGTCGGCGTTGGCTGAGTTGTGAGTCCCTGTCTTAATCAGTGAGCTGCATCGCATTACATTCCCTCCCTCTCTCTCTGTTTTGACTTTCCGCGGGGGTCTTCCGTTTGGAGGACGCTGTTTTGGTATTCTCACAGGTCCCTTCTTTGACACATGATTGGTGCTACTGAAAACTAAATGGCTTACAAATTCTCCTCAATTTGCTTCCCGGGTGGACCAGCGCCACAAGGCGGCGGAGTGATATTTATGACTAAGAACGCCCATTAGGCTGTCATAGCGCGAACATGACAGTATATCACCGGAAGGTCGTTTTAATTACGCTAATTGGCACGTGATCAGAGACTCGTCTTAAGCACAGACAGACTCCCCATCTCTTTGTCCACCCTCCACTCGCTCACCCTCCCCGCCAACTCACTATCACTCTCTCGGTCTGTCAAAGCCTGACATGCCATCTCGTTTATGCTGTCTGCCGCAGGTCTTGCATCCCACCATCCCCACCCACCCACCCTACCCACGAGGACACCACTCTAGATTCAATCACTTACTGCTGGTCACAGATTATAGGCATGACATCCTCCAAAACAGACAATTAATGACACCTTGCAGGCAGTAAACTCTTTCATTAACCTCCCTCTACAAATGCATAATTGCATCTTCGATACAGTGATAAAACATCAAACACATCCACAAACATCACAGCTGTAGAGATCGATGGACGGCAGGATGGCCACTCGACTGAGCTCTCCCACCAGCTGGAGGCCGTTAGAAATTCTAGTCAGGGCCATTCATAGAAGGTGGCGTGACTGGACAAGGAGTTTCAAAACTCAAAACTTCATTACCGAACTTGTTTGCTGTGAAGGGGGAAGGGGGGGGGGGGGGGCACTGCCAAAATGATGGCTTTTCTGTAGACCTTTCTTGAGCGCAGTAGCATTTAGGATTAAACCTCAAAGTCCCACACGTCATATTTTTTTTCTGTGTAAAAGTCTAATGACCTCACTGAAAAATAATTAAGTCCATACATCACAAAATAATTGGTCTGGAGTTTATCCCCGTTTTTGTGGCATTCTGGGAAAAGGAGTTTATCCTTTGATAATTAGTGTCTCAATGTGGAGCTTAAAAATAAACAGAGGTGTTAGTTATGTGTGAAGAAATAATTCCATGGTTTGATAACAACAGGACACCCTCGAGCAGAGAAACAGTAGCGTGCTACAACTAATTAAGGGAGGATTTGGCTGGAAAGCAAGGCTATTTTTCCACATTATGCATAGATTTATTTATGAGTGGAAGGACTAGATCTTTGGAGTGGGCTAAGAACATTTGTTTGGTTACCAGGAGTATGCAGTGGACCTCATTACTGGAACAAAGTGATAATAAGAACTAAAACCACGCATGAACGCGCACATACACACACATAAACACACATAAACACACACACACACACACACACAGGCACACACCGTGACACTTAAACACAGTCAGGCAGAGCTCTGCTCGTGTGGGTATTGTTGACACCTGAGAAGCTCTGAGTCGAGTTCCGACGGGTACTGAGCAGTGGCGAAAAATGTCAATAAAGAGAGAAAAAAATGGCTGCCTCGCTGTTGCCTCCATGGAGATGAGGCTGTGCGAGTATCAATACATCCACAGCTCAGGAGATCATATTGTTCATTTATTCTGACTCTCAACATGTCAACCCCCACTCTCACTCACAGCAATGTCCCTAAGCGCTATGTAATGCCGTTCTGCAAACATGAAGAAACTCCTACACATAGTATGTTTGACTGCAAACATACATATTCAAACAATCACACACACACACACACACACACACACACACCAACACACACACACACACACACACACACAATTTCACAGAAACACATCAGCATAGTTGAACACACACACGCACACACACACACACCTACACATGGACCATTCACATACCTCAGTTCAAGCCCTTACTTAAAAGATCCTTCCATTGAATTCTCAGCAAAGACGGACCGGGGTTGGGGGGGGGGGGGTATTAGACAGCTGTTTAATGCCACCTCACGTTTCTCCATAACCATAAACAAGGACATTTCTATTTCCCAAGAGGCTCTCGCGGCACAGGTGCAAGGCTTCAGATGGGGAAAAGAGGAGACTCGAGTGGCTCACTCTCAAGTGCCTGTTCAGTTATGCCACAGTTCTTTGGCTCTAATTTCAAACTAGCATGGAGATGGTGCTAGTAATTACTCTCATATGCGCTCCCAAGCTGAGCGTAAATCACAGACTCAGACTACACACATACACACGCACACACACACACGCACGCACGCACGAACGCACGCACACACACACACACACACACACACACACACACACACACACACACACACACACACACACACACACACACACACACACACACACACACACGCAAACACACAAGCCCAACCTGGGAGGCAAGCCTCAGCCAGACTCCCATGCGAGTCCAAATGAACGATTAGCATTTGTTTGCTCTGAGCGGATTCAAAAAAGCTACAAGTTACAGAGATGCCTTTGTAACGAGGAAAAAAGCCTTTCCTTTTTACTTTGTGACGGTTTTCAACCTGGATGACTGCCATGTAATGTGAAACCAAAACATAACTAGACAACAAACAGACCTGGGAATCACTTGGGGCTTCTTAAGAACATAATTAAAAATATACACTAAGGTTTCAGGAACTCAGGGAAAAATACCCAACAACAACAAAATATGCTCTCTATTCAACACACTATGTATTCAACCAATGCATAATATTAATGCATATTTAGATGCTGGGGAAAAAAACAGTGACACACTGTACATTTTACGAACTCAGCTCAACACCAAAGTTTCAGGCAAAACCTCATGTAATTGCAAGTACTTTGAAAGTTTGAGCACACGGTGTAAAACTGTCTTCTTGGAAATATGTCCTGAGCAGTTCAGTTGCTGAGTGAACGACAGTCAAGTGGATATTGCAAATCCTCCATTCAAACCCATGTTTGCTAGGCAGGATGTATTGCAGGTGTCCAAGGTCTCAAGCCGGGAGAATTGTACTAATCCTTTCATTTTTTTGTGAAAAGGCAACAGGATGTCTATGGAACTCTTGACAGTTTCACTTGACATGACGTCCCACATCCCGGAGCTCACATGGTTCTCACTGAATAGGCATCCACCTGTAGCATCTTGGGTATGTTGCTACTGTTGGACATACCTTACACACAGGAATGCTTAGTGCATAGTCAGTATAGTGGGCTGCAGTATTGAACCATACCTAAAGCTGAAGGTTACACAACACACACAGATACAGCAGATCCATAAGCTAAGGCAGTATATCTATATGCTCTATTAAGCTGTATGAATAGAAGTAATATAGATTATCTTGATCGCTAGGTCACTGTTAACTCTATTCAGTGTCGTACTGATTGCTGAACTGCATGTTTTACTTCACAAGCAGGTAACTTCAGCGGTTGTTTCAGCAATTCCGTGAAATCACAAGAGACTTATTTTACTGGCTGCTGGACAAATAGGCCGTGCCCGTATTAAGAGCACGTAATGAATTATACATGGTCCCATAATGGATTGTCAAGAGGTGGTTTCAAATATTCATCTCCAAATAAAATGTGTTGCCAGAGAGCGGGGCAAAGTTGTTTTAAACGTTGTAGTTGCATTAGAACTGAACTGGACTGGGTGTCTTCAATATTATCACAAAACCCACGGATCATTGCTCTGATACTTTTCAGAGCCTCCTTCATTAGCTTCTCGGGCGGTCCACAGATGTACACACACACACAGGCACACACACACACACACACACACAGACACACACACAAGCGGTGCTCGCCACACCGGTGCTGGAGTCACATACTGATGGAGCGTGGACAAGCGGGCCAGAGCAGAAGATAAGATAAGGAGAGAGGAGCAAAGTCAACATGTAGAACTGAAGCACTTCAGCAAACACAGGTCATAAATATACACCTCGTCAGCTCTCTCCCTCTATTCTCCCTCCAACACACAGCCACACACCGAAACACAAAGAGACAACACTCACACTCACTCTCTCTCTCACACACACACACACACACACACACACACAAAGAGACACAAAGAGAGAGAGAAATAGAGAGAGAGAGAGCAGGGTCAAATAAATCCCGGGCTGAGATCCATTATTTAGATAAAACATGGTCACATAATCCCAACCCTTATGATACACTCCATCTCCTTCACTGTCCACAGGGTGTATGTGTGTCTCTGTAGGCTATGTGTGTGTGTGTGTGTTGGGCCAAGTGGGGTCTTTGCTTCAACCCAACAAACTTTGACCCCCTCCCCCAACACACACACAAACACACACACAGACACACACATACTCACACCTCTTTTCATCCTCATAACCCCCTAATGATCAATATCTGCTTTTTTCCACAAACTCATCAGAGTAGCCTAACTTGAGTGCTCCAATCATTCTTGAGTCGCTCGTGTCACATCAGATCAGTGATAAGTCAGCGTGCTCTATCTGAGCACGAAATCAGTGACTCACGAGTTAAGAAAGACAAAACCAACCAACCAGGCAACCAACCCGAACAAACAGTTGAGCTGTGTAATTCCTTCCCACATGTCTGCATTGTGTCTCAGTATAGAAAGGCTTTGATTAGAGTCTCGAACACTTAAGTGAGTAAACACAATACATACAAATGATATATAATCACCCGGCTACCACACAGGGATGATAATCGATCACGGCTGTCGGCCTCAGTGCTGATTGCCTCCCTCTCTCTCTCTCTCCCCAGGCCAGCAGGAAATGTGTTGGGTCAGCAAAAGAGCTGGGAGCAGGCCAGAAGCTGGCTCTGAGCGGGCATATTAGCTAACTTAATGTAACCCCGACCCAGCGGAAAAAGAAGGGAAAAAAAACAACGGCCGGGAAACAAAGTAGCGGAGTGTTGTGCTCTCAGTCTTACTGTTGGCCCTGCCACTGCATGGGGGGTTGTTTACTAGTCCTGTTTCATTTTCCCCTCAGATCAACCCTTTGGAGGACAACTCTGTCTCTTTCTCGCTCTCTCCATCTCTCTCTCTCTCTCTGTTGAACTGAATTATTTTTTCAACACTTAATGTACTGTATGTGAGCATTTCACACACATGTATTCAGATATACTGTATGCAAGCAAATAAACAAATCAGGAACAGAAACAAAGTGACTTTGTGACTTAAAAAGCACAGCTTGAAGTTACACCAGAAAAACCCTTTGATGTACATGAAACAATAATGGTAGAAAAATGATATGACTCACACATAACCGTGACTCTCTTTGTTGATATTGGATTAACATTAAATATGATTAGCCTACGTGAAGTTCTGTCTCTTACCAAAGGAATTATATATTTTTTCAACCAGAAGGGGTGTTGCATCATTGCGCTGTATGTCTGTCTGACGATAATATTTTACAAGCATCTGCGTCTCGTACACAGTCAAGGCCTCTTTCAACCCTAAACGCCCATACTCAGGAGGAGGTGCTAAACCAGACAACTGTTTTGTTTTGGCATTAGCGCTGTTTGCAAGCACTTGCCCAAGCCCACACTGCTCAGTTTGACAGTAGAATAATTATTCTGTCAGTGTTGTACAGGCATTTTCTAAAAATAACAACATGAAAAACTGTGATGTCGAGTTAATAACTCACAGAAGCACAGTTTAGAAGCGTAATTAGACAACATACTCATTACATATGTCTATGGAAGTTGTGTGACAGTTACAAACACATACACATAACTTATCTGCTTTATCCCCATATACAATAGGCCTATAACAATATAACAATATAGACTACTTTTCACAGTTGTAGCCTTTGCAGTGCAAGTTATAATATATAATACCTGATTATATAAATAATTGTTCTGATAATGTGTTATGAAAAGTACACACACAGGAAGTGAAACCCCAATGTATGCTAGTCAGTGATCCCACGAAGTCACTCACTAAATTAATCAACCGGACTCTGAATGACAAAATGAAAGGCAACAAGCTCCATTCCTATTTTTTGGGGAGAAAGCATTCTGCATCACAAAACATTCAACAACAACAACAACAACAACAACAACGACACCAAAAAATGCCATTTTATTATACAGTAAGAATCTGTAACAGCGGGAGGAAAATGAATCTCTCGCTCAATCCATCACCGGATGGCAGGTTTGCGAGATGTTCGTCCAGGGTGAAAAAATGAATTAGATTTACAATGTGGGCTGACATGCTAAAATGAGCAGCAGGCCCCTTTTGCTGTATTCCCTGTCAATATTCATGATCTGAGTGTCACAAGGCACCCGCTCCCTGAGATGAGAAGGAGAGTGCCTTCTTATCTGTCGGTTTTCTCATGCCTGTGTGCAATGTCGAGAGGCAAAAAAAATAAGGGGGGAAAAATGGCTTCCTTGTTTGGGTGGCATTGCTTTTAAAATAGCCGGTGAAGAATTGGAACTGTCCCTCGAAATGAATAGCCTTGCTTAGAGGAGGATTGTGGCCTTTACCGGATGATCTGTCAAACATAAAAATGGAGTTCTGCTCTAGGGGGGGCATTGTAGAAAATATCATTACAGCCACACTTACCACAGAGTCCATTTCCTAGTATTCTAAACTAATTAATCTAATTTGGAACATGGAGGACAAGGGGCCATTAGGTGTTGAAAATGAGGAGAGAAACCATGTTACATTTGTATCTGGGACTGGGACATTTCACTAATTAATGTATCTATGACGATTGAGTGTTTCTCTGTGTGTGGTGTGTGTGTGTGTGTATGCCATGGTTTTTAAACTTTCCTAGCCCCGAGCACACCTGCACGATGATAAATACCAAAAAAAAGCTCAGTCCCTCTCCCTGACTCTGACGCCAAAACAAATAGTACAGTGCGGGAACATTCAACATTTATTTTTCACAATTCACACTCAAAACAGAAAGTGCAATGAGAGGAGAGGAGCTGAACACCATGTCTGAGCACAACCAACCAACCAACCAGCCAACAGATCAGATCTCTGCCGATGAAGAGGGAAGACGCAGCAGCAAGGGTTCAGGCAAGGCGCAGCGTGATGTAGATGTCATGGAACCAACTGCTCAAAATGGGATATGTATATGTATTTATTCATTTATTCATTTAAATCTGTACGCTCGGATTCTCTCCATTTATCGGGCAGGCATCTCTCTATGTCGGCATCACTTGAGTCAACCGACTCACTTGCCCTCCCATGGCTTCACTCTGAAGACCCCCTTAGCCGTGTTGGCTTATAGTAGGCCTCCCTCCCTGACGTTTTACTGGTGGCATTCATGTGTATTCAGAAATAATGGTTATTATCTTCATTGCTTACAATACAAATCCGACAGGCCTACTTGTATTGATCCATTTAGGAGACTGTATGCATGATACATGAGTCCGTTTCTCCCTCGCCACATGCATGGGAGCTGTGCTGCGGTGGTTCCATTTATTGGGATTTTTTTTGGGGGGGGTGTTGTTGTTGCTGTTGCCGCTGCTCCCAGTGTATACTGCTGTGTGAGTCGACTGCTCAGCTTTACCTCCCAAGTGAGGAGAAAATGTTTCCTTGTTTACTTGTTTTTTCTCTCTCTCTCTCTCTTTCTCTTTTTTTTCCTTTTGCAGTTTCCGCTTAACTATCACCTGCACATCGGAGCAATTACTGAATCGACTTGGCTCCAGTTTAAAAGAACACAGCGCTGAAATAGCACAGGGGACCCACCGCAGATTCTATTTTTTGCAAGTCTAACTTAATTGGCCAGCTTTACCACACACAGGTACACATCTCAGACTCCCAGCATCTCAGTTTCCCACCACACACACACAGACACACACGCACACACACACAAACACACACACATATATATATATAAACACACACACATACACACACACACACAATCTGTGCTGGTTCTCTGAAAGTGTCTTTGTATGTTGGGCTGGCGCCTGACCCATCAGAACTGACATGGCACATTTATACTCATGGGAACGCCAGCTCCAATATAAAGATGATTCTCCACATTAGGGGCTCGGCAAAACATTCTTCAGTCGTGACGGGGTGACAGTACAGCTTGTTTAAGAGGGTGCTGGAGAATGCCACCGCACACACAGGAAGCACACACTCACTCCCTCTCTCTCTCACTTATTCCCTCTCTCTCTCTCACTTATTCCCCCTCTCTCTCTCCCTCTAATTAAAGAGTGGGAACAGTACAGGCAGCCGTCGTGCTGAGCTCCTGCAGTCAACCTGAGGATGTGGGGCAGAGATTTGGGTTGTGTTGTTTTCTCTCCCCCTCTGTAATTATGGAGCCATTGTTTTACCCACGCGTGTACCGCGAGGCCGCCCGCTTGAAAGTGCTGCGTGCACTTCCTTTGTGCCGGGCTGGCCTGCAGCGGTGGCTCCCGTTTCTCTCTTCTTCTTTTTCTTCCCTTACTCCTCCTTTTTCTCTCTCTTTCTGTTTGAAGATCTCTCTCCCTCTTTCTTTCTCTCTGTTTTTTTCTTCTGTAAATCTTGTTTTCTTCCCTCCCTCCCTCCCTCATTCCCTCTCTTTGTGTGGTTGTGTTTACATCATGTGGGAACCCAATACCATGCAAGACTGTGTGTGCTTGTCAGAGTGTGTGCGCGTGGTGTGCGTGTGTGTTGACATGATCCTTGTATATCATTCTGTCTGCCATCAACATTGCCCATATGGTGTGTGTGTCTGTGTGTGCCTATTGTGCGTGGTGTGTGTCATGCTGACAGATTTTATATGCTTTCACAGATGCTGTGTTTGCATACACCTAAGGAAAATATTGTATTGTTAGCTTAATTGGATTGTGGACATTGGTTTAAGATCGACATATGTTAAATCAACACAGCATTTCAGCTTTCATGTCATTGACCTACTTATTCCAATGAAATAGTTTAAATTAAGGATAATTGAGTGCAATAAATTACATTTTATATCTTGGATCTCCAGCATTATAGTGTCCGTTACCAAAAACGTATTGAAAATATTGCAAGCAGAATAAATACAGTATACAGTATCACAATGGCACTGCTTCTAGAAATAATACACACTGAATAAGTTGAGCTGCAGCAGAAGCATTCATTACTTTAAGGAAAGAACAATGGAACCAAACACATATTAAAACTTTTTGGCAACACTAATAGCTGACATTGATTTTTTTTTTCTTGCAAAGGCTTATAGGAATATGTTTACAAAGCAATTGGTGGTAGCAAGGTTCCCCCGAGACCTCATGAGATCATTTACCTTCCTGCCTGTGAAGTTTGTTTCTCTGCTCTCATTTTACATGATTCAGTTGGATAAATGGAATCCGGTAGCAAAATATGTTTTAAAGAGGAACAATATGTAACAAGGGTTTAATACATTTGACAATGTTTGTCCTTTGAAACTTTTTTCCAATTCATGCATACTGTAGGTGTATACGCAATGTGTATATGCTTGTGTGTGTGTGTGTGTGTGTGTGTGTGTGTGTGTGTGTGTGTGTGTGTGTGCCATTGTTTTACCCACGCTTACCGCGAGGCCGCTCGCCTGTGTGTGTGTGTGTGTGTGTGTGTGTGTGTGTGTTTGTTTGTTCAGTGTGTGTATGTAGGCAGCCTCGGTCATGTCTATTAACTGGTTTTAATTTGAGCCAGGCGGCGTGCGAGTGCAGGGATCAGTGTTGTGCTGGAGTGGGGTGCCTGCTCCGGAGCTGCTCTTTGGGGCGTGTGGGGTGTCCGTGTGGGAGGAGGCCAACGCTCCGTGGCCATCCTGCTGGTAATTAGCCCACATCTCGCCAACTCTCCCTGTCTCTCTCTCTCCCTCTTTCTCCATATCTCTCTCTATCCTTCTCTCTCTCCCTCCCTCTTTCTCCATCTCTCTCTCTCCCTCCCTCTTTCTCCATCTATCTATCTTTCTCTTTCTCTATCCTTCTCTCTCTCCATCCCTCTTTTTCCATCTCTCTATCTCCCTCCCTCTTTCTCCATCTCTTTCTCTCTCTCCCTCTCTCTCCCTCTCTCCTTCTCTATCTCTTTCTCCCTCCCTCTCTTCCTCTTGTGAATGATTGTGTGAAAAGTTGGGAAATGAGACTCTTACGTAATCTGTAAGCAAAACTGTGCAATGTGAGCCGGGGCGACTTTGACACAATTAATGTGACAGGCCAGTGACACTGTCGTGTGGATGAGAGGAGGTGGCATTTGTCCAGGAGTGAGTGGCTGGAGGTGGAGGATTGGGTTGTTGTGGTGGGAGCCTCCACAGACACTGAAATGAGACAGAGAGAGAGAACGAGAGAAAGAGAAATGGAGAAAACATCCAGTTATGAGGTGTCTCTGTGACAACCGCTGTCACATTATTCTCTTCTTGTGCCCAAACGCCACCTGAACTTGGACAGAAACAACGGCGAACAATCACAACATGCGCTGTACATCCCCATCTCTATCAGAGTGCTCTTGATAGGAATAAACATGTACATAGCAGAGGGGAAAGAGACCATGTCGAGATGGATTTTTAGTCAAATGGCTGACCTGAATCTGAAAGTCTCGGGCAGTAATATGTGTTTGTCAATTGAGGGTGAAAACGGCAGCCACCGGTCTGGGCAGTAGCAGTGGGAGCAAGAACTGTACTGTACTGTTGCTGGTGGCCTGTGAACTGTCCCGGGACACCTAAGCACTGTCCCGAGACACCCAAGCACTGTCCCGGGAGCAAGAACTGTACTGTACTGTTGCTGGTGGCCTGTGAACTGTCCCGGGACACCCAGCCACTGTCCCGGGACACCTAAGCACTGTCCCGGGACACCCAAACACTGTCCCGAGACACTAGACACTGTCCCGGGACACCTAAGCACTGTCCCGGGACACCCAGACACTGTCCCGGGACACCCAAGCACTGTCCCGGGACTGTCCCGGGACACCCAAACACTGTCCCGGGACACCTAAGCACTGTCCCGGGACACCCAAGCACTGTCCCGGGACACCCAGACACTGTCCCGGGACACCTAAGCACTGTCCCGGGACACCCAGACACTGTCCCGGGACACCCAAGCACTGTCCCGGGACACCCAAACACTGTCCCGAGACACTAGACACTGTCCCGGGACACCTACGCACTGTCCCGGGACACCCAGACACTGTCCCGGGACACCCAAACACTGTCCCGAGACACTAGACACTGTCCCGGGACACCTAAGCACTGTCCCGGGACAACCAGACACTGTCCCGGGACACCTAAGCACTGTCCCGGGACACCCAGACACTGTCCCGGGACACCCAAGCACTGTCCCGGGACACCCAAGCACTGTCCCGGGACACCCAAACACTGTCCCGAGACACTACACACTGTCCCGGGACACCTACGCACTGTCCCGGGACACCTAAGCACTGTCCCGGGACACCCAGACACTGTCCCGGGACACCCGAGCACTGTCCCGAGACACTAGACACTGTCCCGGGACACCTAAGCACTGTCCCGGGACACCCAGACACTGTCCCGGGACACCTAAGCACTGTCCCGGGACACCTAAGCACTGTCCCGGGACACTAGACACTGTCCCGGGACACCTAAGCACTGTCCCGGGACACCCAAACACTGTCCCGAGACACTAGACACTGTCCCGGGACACCTACGCACTGTCCCGGGACACCTAAACACTGTCCCGGGACACCCAGACACTGTCCCGAGACACTAGACACTGTCCCGGGACACCTAAGCACTGTCCCGGGACACCCAGACACTGTCCCGGGACACCCGAGCACTGTCCCGGGACACCCAAACACTGTCCCGAGACACTAGACACTGTCCCGGGACACCTAAGCACTGTCCCGGGACACCCAGACACTGTCCCGGGACACCTAAGCACTGTCCCGGGACACCTAAGCACTGTCTCGGGACACCCAAGCACTGTCCCAAGACTAGACGCCGTCTTGGGACAGCCAAGTACTGTCCCTGGACACCCTCAATGTCACGGCCATAAGACACTGCCCTGCCACTCCCAACCACTTTCCCAGACATCCAGTCACCTCTGCGGAAAGCTGTCTTGCCACACTGATACCAGAGAATAGGCTGTCCTACGACAGTGCTAACACCTAAACTCCATTGGCACCTAAGTGTGACCGAAGACACTAGACACTGTCCCGGGACACCTGAGCACTGTCCCGGGACACCAAGACACTGTCCCGGGACACCTAAGTTAGATTAATTTCTCTTCCAAACAAAATTAAGTGCATTTTTATGTAGGCCTATAAGGGTTTTCTAAAAGCCCCTTCCCATAAAATGATAATTATTATGTTTATTTGTATAGAACCCCTGGCGTGTAGTCATAGTATCTTTTCACTTTGTATGCTGTATGTTTGCCTAAATTAATAATTAATTTGCATCAACAAACACGTCACTGATTTCAAAGGTTCCGTGCCCTCCCCCCATTTCTCCCAATGGTTTCTCCTTCATCACGCAATGCGAAAGTTATCATAGTGACAGAACAGCTGACTGCAGAAGTGTCAGTGGTGCGCCCGCTTCGGATGTTATCAGTCCATTGAATGGGCGTAATCAATCGTAATCAGCCTCATAGTTATGGGTTAGAAGGCGCCATCTCCGCCTTCTAGCAGGTTCAGAAGGCTGTTATCACGCATTCGCATGGTTGACCACGATACAAACACATTAGGATCCCAGAATCCAATCAGAAATCAGAAACGGAAATTACCGAGCAGTGACGAAGTAAAACGAAGAATTCAAATCGGGGAAAGGAAGTGAGCTGTGTTTCGTTGCGTTGTTATTATATTGAATTGTGCATTTGCAAAAGTGATGAAATCGGGGGGGGAAAATGGTAGCCTACGCCATATATTACCCTGCACCGTATTGTTTGGTTGCTCATCTGGTTTATTCAGGTTTTTCATCTGGTTTATAAATGCATGCATTTCACATTGATTTGTGCATTTGCAAAACTTTAGATCGGGAAAAAATGTCAGACTACGCCACATTACCCAGCACCGTATTGTTTGGTTGCTCATCTGGTTTATTCATTGCCTAGAAATCTAGACGCACCCTAGCGGCCAAAAATATTTTTGCCTAGCGGGATGGTCTAGGGTCGCACCATTGAGGTCAAGCCTGCGCTAGGCTCGAGTTCAGCCTAGACAATCAGAACGCTCTATCTGTGTACGGAGTCCTTGAGCCCGCCTTAGCTCACCTTCGGCTTCCGATAAGATGCCAGGGGGCTGGACCATGCGTCCTCGTTCGACGAGTTAGGTTTGAGACCGTATCGCACAACCATAGAGAAAAACAAAAGTTGGATGAGGCTAACGAAGCGTGCTCGTTTGAATCGGCTTTGGAAGAGTTAGACTTGGGCTTTTCTTTGAAGTTTGAGCAGAAAGAAGCACTCAAGTCATTCGTTTTAAAGAAGGATGTATTTGCCGTTTTGCCGACCGGCTACGATTGGTCACAAATGCTGGCCTATTACATGCAGAGGCAGTTTGAAAGACAACTGTTCATCCCACCTACAGGCTTCAACGCTGTCAATGGTCCGACCCCAAACTATACATGTCTGTGTAGTTTGGCTTGCCAGGCTAGTTTATTCAGGCTTTTATGTCTAATAAATGGCTTGATTGCATGGTAATTTTGCTAGCAATGAAGTTGAATTAACATTACATAATGTGGCAAATCTGTCAATGCAAGGTAGGCCTACATAATTTATAACTAATACTATTGATACTATGAAATTCATTCATATTATTATAGGGTGTTGCAGGGATTGATATGGTGCTTGCTATGCTAAATACAAAATCCCAACACCCAAAAAACTACCACCACTCAAAAATATAGTCGTAATGGTGATGTCATCCTGACCTATGGTCCTCTCAAGCACACAGAAGGGAGGAATTTAACTTGTAACTTAAATCGCATTCACACCCCAAGCGTTCAAAGGGTATTACAGCTTAAATCACATCTACACTCCTCAGGCTTTCCAACAATATATGATTTAGGCTACTTCAGATGAGCTATGCTTATATTACACCCAAAAAACTACCAACACTCAAAAATATACGTCAGTCTTACCGGTGATGTCATCCTCGCATATGGTCTTCTCAAGCACAAAGAAGGGTGGAATATAACTTATTACAGCTTAAATCACATCTACACTCCTCAAGCTTTCCAACAATATATGATTTAGGCTACTTCAGATGAGCTATGCTTATATTACACCCAAAAAACTACCAACACTCAAAAATATATGTCAGTCTTAACGGCCATCTCCACCTTCTTGCAGGTTCAGAAGGCTGTTATCCCTCCATTGAATTGGCATTATCAATCGTAATCAGCCCCATAGGTATGGGTTAGAAGGGGCCAGCCATCCGAACCTGCTAGAAGGTGGAGATGGCCCCTTAACCCATACCTATGTAGCTGTAATAAGTTATATTCCACCCTTCTTTGTGCTTGAGAAGACCATAGGTCAGGATGACATCACCGTTACGACTGACGTATATTTTTGAGTGGTGGTAATTTTTTGGGTGTTGGGATTTTGTATTTAGCATAGCAAGCACCATATCAATCCCTGCAACACCCTATAATAATCTGAATGAATTTCATAGTATTGTAGCGTGTCTAAGTTCTTAAAAAGACTTGTGTGAGTTGGGCTCCTACGTACATCATGTACATGTCAAGAGTTGTGGCGTGGCTGTGGCCGACAACAGTCATTATTAAAAGTACCGGTTTGTGATGAACTGTCTCGTCATTGACACGGGACGTTACAGTATCAATAGTATTAGTTATAAGTTATTAGAGTGCATGAAAAATTCCAACTATTCTTATTATTATTCTTCAACGCTTTTTGTGCGTTTAATGGTTATGGTTATGGTTATGGTTATTTAGCAGACGCCTTTGTCCAAAGCGACATACAAATAAATAACAATACAATTAAATAACAGTGAACAATTACAAAAAGGGAGAATAGCAATATTATCAATAAAACAATCAATTAAGCACTAACCTAATGAGAAATAAATGCAACTTCAACGGTTTAACTTTGAAACTTCATTCAAACTGTGTCACGTAGATCTTGCTTCGGTGACTTGGGCTTTGTACTTTTCAACTTTGTAACTTTTATACTTTTTAAACTATTTAATTAAAACTATCAAAATTTCCCCATAGACTTAACATTGTGATTATGACATCACCGATTAGAATCCTATGCCAGAACTCTCTCTCCCAGGCTTTTAGAATCCTATGCCAGAACTCTCAGGCTTCTAGAATCCTACTGTATGCCAGAACTCTCTCTCTCAAGCCGCCTTCACATTGGCACAGTAGATACGGCTGCGAAACGGCCGGAAGTCATGCATTTCCTATGGAGATTCGCAGACCGTATGCGAATGGGTCCGTACAGTGCGGTGCGAAAAAAATCGGGTCCGTTGGTCATCCGCATGCGTTAAAAAAATTGAACTCGTACGACAGCAACGGACGGTTCCTATCCGAAGGAAGTTAGCGTTGCTATGGTACTGATAAACAAATTGAATATCTATCTTTTATAATGTCATATTACATGCTTTTAAACGATAAAGTTTAAAACAAAAGTCATCGAAAAGGAACGTGTATGATCCATAGTGGTGCACAAGCCCATCTTGTGAAAAATAAAATGAACGGTTGATGTAAAATAAATAATTATTTCCAAACAAAGTTTTTTGTCACTGTCTTACATGGTCTCTTAACACTATTAGGGCAGTTAGACAATTAATTTAGAAATAAAATAGCACTATTGTACATTTTACTCCCAAACTCGAAAAGCCTCCGACACTTCCAACGGTCAAGTCCGACGTCCGACGGGGGAGCACTGCGAATTACGGAGTGCCAATGTGAAGGCGGCCTCAGGCTTTAAGCATGCAGTCTGGCTCTAATAAGACTACAGATCCTATTCAACTGTTCCCTGTGCCCAAAACTGTTTCAAAATAAAAATCTTCACTACCATAATTCACTATCAAATCATTCAACCATTTAAACTACTCAACTATTTAACTGTTCAGCCATTTTAACTGTCAGTTGTCATCAGCTATTTAAACTGCTCAACTATTTATACTCAACTATTTAACTGTTTGGCTATTCCAACTGTCCGTTTTCATCAACTATGACTCCCTCCAACTGTTTCTACTGCCTGAAACTAAATTCACTATTAAATAATTAAAGGTTGGGTACGGAATTAGCAAAACGGACGGCAGAGTTTGAACATATACAACCTCAAGTCCCGCCCTCCATGCACGAGCGACAATTCAAATGCGCAGCGCGAGAGCGAGCCAGGCTAAATGAAATGCCATCCTGGCGTCTACAGCACTATGAGCTCTAGTCTCCATACAATCACTCACATCAACTTCCCCAATTACATTCTTTATTCACCTCCAAAGGGTTGTAGTACATATGGTTCAGTAGCCATAGGTGTATATATTTGAACAGAATCTGGTTTGTTCTTACCAGGGCGATTATCTCCTGAAATATCCGAGTTTAGTGCTGCCCCGTTGGTTCGCCTATTCCACCGTAGCTCCAAGCTGTTAAGTTTCGATTTCATGTTTACAGCACTCTTCGTGTCATGGTAAAATGTAATTTTTGCTACATAGCTTATTTATTGCGTGGGTGATTGAGTTTCCGTAGGTATCCGCTGCCTTAGTTAGTTTGTATAGAAATGAAGTGACACATACAACAAGAGGGGAACATGGACGTGCAGCAGCAGGCAGTTGGTTTCGTTTCAGCACTGACTCGCGGTCACCAGCTTTCGAAAGGGTGGGGAGGGGGAGTAGGAAGAGGAGCGGTGGGGAGGGGGAGTAGGAAGAGGAGTAAGACGTTAGATTGACGATCGAGCTGTGAAATGATGGTATGGGGTGAGGAATTCTATTGGCTGGAGTTTTTCGAGCCCTGCCTGTTCCGCAGATGATTGACATGTTTAATTTCCATTTCAGTGCTTCCAACTTAGTGGCTATAAGTGGGTTAGGAATAGGATTTCAAGTGATTTTGCAAAAATGGCCAAAAAAGCTCATTCCATACTCTACCTTTAAACTATCTAAACTACTCAACTATTTAACTATTTGGCTATTCCAACTGTCCGTTTTCATCAACTATGACTCCCTCCAACTGTTTCTACTGCCTGAAACTAAATTCACTATTAATTAATTCAACTATTTAAACTACTCAACTATTTAACTGTTTGGCTATTCCAACTGTCAGTTTGCATCAACTATGACTCCCTCCAACTGTTTCTACTGCCTGAAACTGTTTCAAAATAAAAGTCCTCACTAAAACAATTCACTATTAATTAATATATATTTAAACTATTCAACTATTTAACTTTTCAGCCATTCTAACTGTCAGTTGTCATCAACTATGACTCCCTCCAACAGTTTCTACTGCCTGAAACTGTTTCTTGGTGAAAGTCCTTACTTCAATTATTCACAATTAAAGAATTAAACATTTAAACTACTTTTACTACATTTATTACTACTTTAAACAAATTAATCAACTGTTCAGCCATTTTAACTGCCAGTTGTCTTCAACTATGACTACCACCACTTATTTCCTCTGCCCACAACTGTTTCAAAATAAGTCATCAGTGCCATAATTCCGTATTTAATAATTTAACTATTTAAACTATGCAACTATTTAACTCATTTAGCTCAACTATTTGAACTAGCCTACTCAACTGTTTAACTTTTTGCCCATTCCAACTGTTAATTGTCATCAACTATGACTCCCATCAACCTTTTTTCTACTTCACCTCTATCTTTGTGCTTGAATGATATTTAAAACATTATCTAACAATATTTTGCAGAAATGTTTACATTTTCATGCACTCGTAATTCCCTGGAATTGCTTTCTCTAGTTTTATTTATTAGACCTAAAAGCCTGAATAAGCCAGATGAGCAACCAAACAATACGGTGCAGGGTAATAATATATGGCGCAGGCTACAATTTTTTCTCCGATTTCATCAGTTTTGCAAATGCACAAATCAATATAATAACAACGCAACGAAACGCAGCTCACTTCCTCTCCCCGATTTGAATTCTTTGTTTTACTTCGTCACTGCTCGGTAATTTCCGTTTCTGATTTCTGATTGAATTCTGGGATCCTAATGTGTTTGTATCGTGGTCAACCATGCGAATGCGTGATAACAGCCTTCTGAACCTGCTAGAAGGTGGAGATGGCGCCTTCTAACCCATAACTACTGTATGAGGCTGATTACGATTGATAACGCCCATTCAATGGACTGATAACGTCCGAGGCGGGCGCACCACTGACACTTCTGCAGTCAGCTGTTCTGTCACTATGATAACTTTCGCGTTGCATGATGAAGGAGAAACCATTGGGAGAAATGGGGGGAGGGCACGGAACCTCTGAAATCAGTGACGTGTTTGTTGATGCAAATTAATTATTAATTTAGGCAAACATACAGCAAACAAAGATACAATGACTACACGCCAGGGGTTCTATACAAATAAACATTTAATAATTATCATTTTATGGGAAGGGGCTTTTAGAAAACCCTTAGAGGCCTACATAAAAATGCACTTAATTTTGGACAGTGTCTGGGTGTCCCGAGACAGTGCTTGGGTGTCCAGGGACACTGTCTGGGTGTCCCGGGAAAGTGCTTAGGTGTCCTAGGACAGTGTCTAGTGTCTCGGGACAGTACTTGGGTGTCTCGGGACAGTGTCTGGGTGTCCCGGGACAGTGCTTAGGTGTCCCTGGACAGTGTCTAGTGTCTCGGGACAGTGCTTGGGTGTCCCGTGACAGTTCTTAGGTGTCCCGGGACAGTGGCTGGGTGTCCCGGGACAGTGCTTAGGTGTCCCGGGACAGTGTCTAGTGTCTCGGGACAGTGTTTGGGTGTCCCGGGACAGTGCTCGGGTGTCCCGGGACAGTGTCTGGGTGTTCCGGGACAGTGCTTAGGTGTCCCGGGACAGTGTCTAGTGTCTCGGGATAGTGTTTGGGTGTCCCGGGACAGTGTCTGGGTGTCTCGGGACAGTGCTAAGGTGTCCCGGGACAGTGTCTAGTGTCTCGGGACAGTGTTTGGGTGTCCAGGGACAGTGTCTGGGTGTCCCGGGACAGTGTCTAGTGTCCCGGGACAGTGTTTGGGTGTCCCGGGACAGTGCTTAGGTGTCCCGGGACAGTGTCTGGGTGTCCCGGGACAGTGCGTAGGTGTCCCGGGACAGTGTCTAGTGTCCCGGGACAGTGTCTGGGTGTCTCGGGACAGTGTTTGGGTGTCCCGGGACAGTGCTTAGGTGTCTCGGGACAGTGTCTAGTGTCTCGGGTCAGTGCTTAGGTGTCCCGGGACAGTGTCTAGTGTGCCGGGACAGTGTTTGGGTGTCCCGGGACAGTGCTTAGGTGTCCCGGGACAGTGCTTAGGTGTCCCGGGACAGTGCGTAGGTGTCCCGGGACAGTGTCTAGTGTCCCGGGACAGTGTCTAGTGTCTCGGGACAGTGTTTGGGTGTCCCGGGA
>NC_084998.1:20734801-20737301 GCF_963854185.1 Sardina pilchardus
TGTGTGCGTGCGTGCCTGTATCAGACAGAGTTAAGAGCGAGTGAAAGAGAAAGAACAGAGAGAAAGGAAAGAATAAGAGAGGGAGAGAAAAGTGCTACAGGTTTCCCGAGGCAGAGTGCCTGTGTCTAATTGAGAGACAAAATGCACAGAGCGATGGCAAGCGATGGCAAGCCAAGTGCTAGACACCTGTCCTCGTCTTTGTCTCCTATCAAACGCCGCCATTTTAATACGGGCAGCAGGGCCGAGTCAAAGCACGCCATCAAAACAGGAAAAGACAGAGAGAGAGAGGAAGTGTAATTGACTGCCTGCCTGTTTGGTTTCAAGTGGACACGAACGGCGTACATGACAACTGAGTGACTGCCGTGTCGTCGCAGTCGAACCCCCCCTCCACCCGCAGTGGGCATCGATTTGTCCATTTTCTCGCGTCTTGAGTCTGTGAAGAGACACAAATCACATTGCCAAGGAACAAGGGGTCTCTGTGAACCAACCGTCTCTCAACTTTCACATCACAAAAACATTTTTTTTTTACACCTTTTTTTTCCCCTCTCGAGTCTCGACTCATCACCACGCGTGAATATTGGCATGAGAGTAGTGTCCTCCTTCCTGTCCAATATCTCATTGAATAACACCTCAGTTTGATATCCCACCCTCCTATCCTCCATATCCTCCCCACCCCCTCCCACCACCTCCCCCCAACATACAAACAAACACACACTCACACACTCTTCGCAAATGAATAAATTAACGGGTTAACTTGAGTATAAAACAACTCTTGATGTTCTGGCGTGCTCTTAAGTGCTTTAAATAAGTGTTTTAGCTCTCTCCTCCCTGCCGCGCGGACGGGGTAATTAACAGGCTCTCTGCGGGGGGTCTGGGAGATGGCAGATGGCATGGGCTACGTCCAGTGCAGCGTCAGTGGAGCTACAATTTGTCATACTGGGCCTCAGGAACGAGGTTTTGTTCTTTATCATTTATCACACGTTACTTTGATAACGCGCGCCTTTGCCTCACATCAGGGCTCGTGGGGTTTTTAGCATTACTATTCTCCCTCCCTCCCTCTCCCTCTCTCTCTCTCTCTCTCTCTCTCTCTCTCTCTCTTTTCTCTTTCTCCCTCTCTTCTCTCTCTCGAAAAAAGGAGTATGTTGAATTTTTCCGACGCTGCTCGGTGGCGTTGACACCTTGTTGTTAATAACAGTCATTGCAAACATTACAGGAGAGATAAGACGATGTGTTGGAATAAAGCGGGATTTATTCCTCATTTCACATTCTGTCTCGAAAAGCTACCACCGCCATGTGTCTCTTCATCAACAGGGGAGAGAAAGGAAGGCAGAGAAGAGAGAGGGAGAAATAGAAGTGGCCCGCCTATCTACTTGCTGAAAGTAAACCCATGTAATATCTCTTTAATGATCTTCAAAATCTGCCTCGCATTGGCATGAAAGCCTCCGCTGCCAAGGGGAGGCATTTGGGAGACGACACAGAGAAGGCAAAACATCTGGCCTCCAATTTTTAATTAGAGTTGGCTCCACTCCGGGTTTCTCTCTTGTTCAGCTAGTATGGGATTTCTTGGCCTCGATGACCACCTGATGATACCCTTAGAGGCTTCAAATGAGTACACCCCACAAGGCACGGGGATCAAGGCCCTTTGTGTGTGTGAGTGAGTGTGCACATGAGTGTATGTGTGTGTGTGAGTGTGTGTGTGTGTGTGTGTGTGTGTGTGTGTGTGTGTGTGTGTGTGTGTGTGTGTGTGTGTGTGTGTGTGTGTGTGTGTGTGTGTGTGTGTGTCTGTGAGTGTGTGTGTGTGTGTGTGTGTGTGTGTGTGTGTGTGTGTGTGTGTGTGTGTGTGTGTGTGTGTGTGTGTCTGTGAGTGTGTATCTTCATGTGTGTGTCGAGGGGAGTTTGTATAAGAACGCTGCGTCTGTGTATGTGTGTGTGTGTGTGTGTGTGTGTGTGTGTGTGTGTGTGTACTGTACACATATTGTCATGTGTGTATTAGTATGGCTGAGAGAGAGGAGAAAGAGAAAGAGTGAGATACACTGTGTTTGTTTGTGTGTGTGTGGCAACATGTGCCCGTGTTGGTTATTTGTATTAGTGTCAGCCTGTGTTTACCCGTGTCTGTTTGTGCATCTACTTCCCATAGACTGCTTTTATTTACTATGACCACCACTAGTGTTGCCACAGCAAGGTGATATAGATTTTGAAAAAAACAAAAAAAAAACAGTGTATATAATTTCTCTTTTTTTCACTGATTTTTGGGCAACGCTTTCCAGGACACTGTAACAGGCCCGCATTATTCTGAGCAAGTATTTAAATAATAATTACATAACACTGAAGGACAATTCAGTTAAAGTAGAAGTGAGCGTTTTTTATGACAGATTGTCCATACGGCAATTACAGTGGCAATGGGACTTGTTTGAAGACCAAGAAACCAATTATACATCAAAGGGAACAGCTCAGCTACTCTCATCCCAAAGTTACAAATGCAAGCGCCTGAGTTGTTGAC
>NC_084998.1:20742301-20747301 GCF_963854185.1 Sardina pilchardus
GGCTCTTCTCCGCTCCTCTTCTTCTCTCACTCCTCTTCTCCGCTATTCCTCTTCTCTCGCTCATCTTCTCCGCTTCTCTTTTCTCGCTCTTCTTCTCTCACTCCTCTTCTCCGCTATTCCTCTTCTCTCGCTCATCTTCTCCGCTCCTCTTCTTCTCTCACTCCTCTTCTCCGCTATTCCTCTTCTCTCGCTCATCTTCTCCGCTTCTCTTTTCTCGCTCTTCTTCTCTCACTCCTCTTCTCCGCTATTCCTCTTCTCTCGCTCATCTTCTCCGCTCCTCTTCCCCAAGCGAGCGCCTCTTCTCAGACGGACATGTTCTGGAGTGGGCCGGCGCCACCTGACAGCCCTGTTATGTTAGTGCCAAGCAGCCAATTTCATAAACATATGCACCAATTAAGAAATCCATTAATATCCATCATGTCCTGTCATAAATCATAGTGCATGGCAGTGGGTCTGACTGTGTAATTATTGTTGAGCGAGTAGCGGAAGTCCTTGATTAGGTCGACTCATTATTTCAAACACCCCCCTCCCCCCCATCTAATGATTAAACTGAGCTTGGAAATAATGAAAAAGTAAAATGAACCAACTCTGCTTGGATGTGTTTGTAATTGCACATTTGAGCCCAATGAAATAGTTTGAACAGAAACAGAGGAAGGAAGCGGGGGGGTTTGGGGGTGTGGGTGCGGGTGATGGTGGGGCTGTTGTTGCTCTCTCCGAGATGCGTGGTAAATGTGACTAACTGAGTCAATGGTGGCTCGTGCACACAAACATTAATCCCACTGTTTGGAAAAAAAGAGGCCAAATGAGAGGAACTAAGATCCCCATGAGCTGAGACAAAAAAGGCGAACGGAGTTGGGAGGGGGGAGGGGACGACTCTTTCCGGGATATTCCACGCCTTTTGAGAGATTTATAATCACTTCAGGTCTCTTTCTCTCTCCCTCTTCTGCAGGCGTTTCTCAAGACTTTGGCATCCTTTGTAGGCCAAACAAATATGAAAATTTGATTCAGAGCATTTTCTATCTCCACACAAAAGGGAATGGAAGAACTGGAATGGAAGAATGGAATTCTCAACAACCCCTACTTTCGGTACATTAATTGTTGCCCTGCTTTTGACTAACTATGCCATACAACGTTATCACAAACACCCTATATATGCACCACCCCCCCCCCCCTTTCTACACAGCTGCACAGATGCATGTCAACATTTCTTGAATTACACGCATGACATTAACCAAACTGTTTGTTCAGTGATTTTCCCCCTCTCCCTACGTTCAGGCTCCAGTAAGCAGACGGGGGAAATTAAGCCCCTGATCATTTGAATCTGTCTGCATGTGAGTCTTTCTCTTGAGTGTGTGCAATCTAATTCTAGTATCGGCACTCTCCCTCAGGTGCCGCTAAAGTCCAATAGTGAAAAAAAAATCAAAAATGCAGATGCCTCATAATTGGTAATGGTCGCGTATCTTATAAACCGCATCGATCCTTCGGTTGAGCTATTTCTCTTAATTATGAAAATAATCCGATTTACAAAGCGCATCTGGCGCATCAGAGATTAGACAATATCCTTCGCCCACTCGCTGCCTCGTGTTGAACCCGCAGTTATGTAGACTAGTTGGCCGAGCGCCACGGCTGACTAATGTCTTCTGGCACAGGGGAGGGCTTCCGGAAGATCAATACCACACAATAACTAGCTCTGGCTATACCATACTGTTGGAAAAAGGAGGGAAAAAAGCACATTACTTTGAGTGCAAACCCTATTAACAAAGACGCACAGTCATGCATTATTTAAGGAATGCTGGTTTTATGAGGCTGATTCAAAAACAAACATAAATTATGCAGTCGTTCCTCAACCATTTCCCCCCCTCACGTTTTTTTTTTTGGTTTTGTTTTGTTTTTTTTTATCGAGGTTTATTTTTGCATAATTGCTACATTACTAATCAAACACAATTGTTCCGTATCTGTGACGCTACTGTACACTGGGCTGTCCCATGCGTCAGGGGATCTATGAATTCATCATGGTGACCCGGCTGGTTCACATCAAAGCTAATGGGGGCTCGGCCCTATGGTCGAGGCACATTAGAAGAGGCTTGGCCAGCATATCGATTAAAGCCCAGGGTAAAAGTTTGGCCATTATCCTGCAGAGAAGGAGGGATGGCCCAACTCTCACTGAGATCAATGGTGTGCCCACAGCAGCAATCACTGCGCCTGTGGTGATGTTTTCATTGGTGTGGAGGAACATGGAACCAAATGCTCCATGTCTCTCTCTCTCTCTCTCTCTGTCCTGAGACAGATGCTCTCATTATAACCAACCATTCAATGGCCTCTGTGAAACTACCAGTGATCCCACCGTTTCCTAATGCAGAGGATGATTCAAAACACATGTGCTACATAATGCAGCATCACAATACACTTTATGTCCTGTCTGCATCAGTAATGCCCTTACAGACTCTGATATCAACACCATACAATGGCAACACCATACAACTGTCTGGTCCTTCATGAAAAAATATTAGTACTGATGCTGTAGAACGTTCCGGAATTATACTGGTCAACGGTTAGACTACTCAGGCACCTTTTTTGATGCTATTAGTGCATTTCAAGTCACATGAGTATTTTTTAAGCAACAGGAACATTTTTATAACATGTGTATCTACTCTTCCACTGGGGGAAAAAGGACAGAGTTGCATTCTGAAACATTTTTCAAATGCACAGAGGGGTTGTTGATGCTACCGTGTCATGGCTGCGAGTGCTCCAGTTCAGTTAAGAGTGGCCAGATGTCACAAACTTCAGCATTTGTTCCGTCAAGTGTTCCGCCGCTCTCCCGTTTAGCATATGTTTGTTCATTTATTTATGTTTCATTCACAAAAGTGTTCTCTCTCTTCCTGCTTAAGTATAGAAGTGCATTGTGCAATGTTGACAGGAGGCATGAAAACATATATTTGTAGGCCACAGCCCTGGATGAAAAGGCCTGTTTTCACACAGAGATACGTGTGTGGTGTTAAACCCTCTGCTCTTCCCTGATAATGATTTTTGACAGCAACAATTGCGGCAATCACAGGTCGCCACTGGCTCCTGTACCATTTTAAAAATTGGAAAATCGACTCAATGGAAATCATCTTGGCGAAGAAATAAATATATTCAGATTGATCACAGGCCTTGTGCGATTGGAAATGTTCCCATAATGCTTCAAGAGAGCTGGGCATGGCAGGAGAGGATTGAATGCACAAAACGGCATTTACGGAAAACAAGTTATTAACTTATGGTAGGCGCTTCTTATGCAGTGCTATTTGGTTCTCTTTGGAAGAGGTAAATAGCCCTGTGCAAGGCTTGCAGCATGTAAAGCTTTAATGCTTTGTGTGAGCAAAAGCAAGAGTTTGCGGTCACAAACAAGTCATGCAGAAGGAATGTTGTTTGTGGTTAACACTACAAACACTACACTGATTATCAGCTGAATGATTAGGCAAGCATACACATGTGGTCCATGATTGCACTGGAGTGACTAGGAGTGGGGCTGGTGAACATGAAAAGACTGACTTCAATGCCTGTAGCTGTGTGATATTTACAATAAATCACAGATCTTGATTGTCATGTCACTTTCATATTATCCCTGCCAGCAATTACTGTAGCAACATTAAAGTTCTCCCTCTCTCCCTTTCTCTCTCCCTTTCTCTCTCTCTCTCTCTCTCACACACACATACTGTACACACACACACACACACACACACACACACACACACACACACACACACACACACACACACACACACACACAGTAAGTAAGTCATTACATTGGAAGGTCTGTTGGTAACTGCAATTTTGCAGTTGACATAGCAAGGGATTATGGTCAACATACCATAGTGCTCCTCTAAGGAGAAGGATAGTTCCAAATCAACCATGCTAGTTATTTCATAGACATGCACAACTGAATGAAAACTCTGCACTGTGCACACACAGTTAATACTATTTCATCATGCAGTATTTGAACTGTATATTAAACCTGTGGTGAAGCTAACCATCAATTCATTGAAAGTATTATATACACTAGGTTACTTTTGTCACCTTTATAGGTTTTTGTCCGTTGGTGCAATATTCACCAGTTAACGTATAGCTCTCTCAAGCACACCCAGAACACAGTAATATTATATTGGGTGGTGCTATACCTTAATCTGTCATGTTGAATTATATATTAACCCTCCAGTCTCACAAACCTAAGACCTTAAGCCAAGTAATATCTTTTATATATTAACTCTCCGCGCTGGATTCCTTCACTTCCCCATGAAGCCCTTTACAGCTATCGACTCTCTTGTCTTTACAATATAATATGAATAACTTGAAGAAGAGTACAAGAACACTGGACATGATGTTCTCTCTCACACACACAACTTAAAGTTTAAGTTGAAGCTGACTAGTCTGACTGGTCTGACTTTCGCAGACACTTTTATCCAAAGCGATATTTCGAAAACACACAATGTAATTGCTGAAAGAAATTCCTATATGTTTTTTTACAGAAATGGCAATAAAGTATCTTGAACCTTGAACCTTGAACCTTGACACAGCCTGGATAAACCGACTGTCCGTCGGTGATGTTGCTGTTGCTCTATCTCGTCTGCAGCGAGCCAACCCTCCCCCATACCCTGTAATCCTGGCTAGATCATTACCCATCCTATTTCAATCCTGAAATACACCAAACTGAAAGTAAGGAAGGAAAAACACATCCATTATAATGCCGTTTAAACTAACAGCGCGATCAAATGCAATCTAGGAAAACAACATGATCAGTGGAATCCCGAAAAATCAAATTGGCCCATTTGGTTGGGCGAGTGTTTGTCTGCGGCGCTATAATGAAGCAGCTCTCCTCTCCGCTCCTCTCCTGCCGTCTCCCTCGACTGTGCGTCCTCTCTTTACGGCTAACCTTGGCTCTGATATGCTCAGCTAGCGATCTGAGACAGAGGGCCGATGGAACCGCCGTGAGCTGTATCTCTCTCTGCTCCTCTTTCTCCTCA
>NC_084998.1:20759801-20764801 GCF_963854185.1 Sardina pilchardus
ACTAATCAGCTCCGACTATGCAAGGCCCAACAGCATCTGCAATTATACACGTCGTCTGTTCCTGTTGGACCCCACATTTAAAAACACAAGAATGCTCCATTCAATAATAATTCCCTTTTTTCCCCCTCAGGCGATTGAAAAGATGACTTTACAGCATATATTGTGAACTGTCATGTGTATGTACCTATCTACTCACATTAATATTCAGGTCATAAACTAAATATTTGTTGTTTTCATGTACTTCAGTGCGGCACAGTTTGCCAAAATCTCTGCGCTGTATACTTTTCCCCGAAGCACTTTCTTGAGAGGGTTACTGCAGTGAACAACAAAAACACCAACATTTCCCTTTTAATAAAATTTCAAACACAGATGATTGAGGACTGTACTTTCATAGAACCATAGTTCTGTAAAATTAGATACCCCTGTTGAATATTCAGATTTAAGCTTCCTCCAGCAGCTATGGCATAGTAATAGATCACATTGCCTGCACGGTGCCAATGCTTAACATAACAAACACACACTGATACACAATGAAAGCTAATAAATTTGCACAGGCAAGCTGTTGGATTAACATAATGCATTTTTTAGCATTACATTTTTATGCCGCTTTAGTAAGTACATCAATGAAATATTCATTTAAGTAATAAATGGCAAAGCAACACATTTCTTATGAAGTCAAAACTTCTCCTGTGGTCCCATCGATAACATCTAGTTTGTTCAAGTATAGCATAAGCAACAATAGCCTTGTCTATGCTATCCTTTAAATAATTGACTTCCACTTTTCATTTCGATACAATATTGCCAAGCCAAGCAAATTCGTATGCTTTGAATGTGCTTCTTTTTTTTTTTTTGTGGTCACATTCTGTTACAAAAAAATGCAAAGTATCTATGAGCCGTTCTTGTATTAGCAGTGAGACGAAAGCAGCCCAGCATAAGCACTTTGGAAATAATAATGAAAGGATTACAATACTAAATGTGTGGAGAATAAACAAGAGCCCCATTATCTGATCAAAGACGATGCCAGAACCCAGCTGGAAAACAGCATTAGGAAAAGATACAATAATGATAGTGATAATGCAGATATATGACTCTTTCGATTTAATAGAACAAATTAAATAAGCCAACTCCAAACAATATGTGGCATCCAAAACAGCTGCCATCTTCTGTCTTTTCTATTCTCAATGCTTCTGCTTTGAAAGACTATTGCCTAATACCACAAGACAGCTTGAAGATGGCATTGACCTACATAAATTGCTAAAAGGTTTAGAAGACACGTCCTTAATATTGACATGACATTTAGTCTAAACTTATCTCACTGTGTTTGCGTCTTCAAAAAGTGGCAGATGTTTGATGTCTCGTCACAAAACTGAGCCTGCTGCAGAGGAGAAAGAGTTAATCTTTTTTTTGTTGCAGTGCAATTTGTTGAGACCATTGTGTGAAATGTTCCTTCTGGGAGCATGGTGACATTATATCTATGCTGTTTCCCTTCAGGGTAAAAGGACACCGTATGAGGTTGTCATTTCCTAAAGGACTGCATTGGTGTATCAGGGTGTGGGCGATTTCGGTTCATCTGCTAGCATTGAGGAGAAAAAAAAATAAGCGATTCCTGCTTCACTTTCATTGCACATCAGTACATTGTTATCACTCTCTCTCACACACATATTCTTGGAGAGTCTTGGGGAATCTAAATTCCTGGCTGAGGGCTCCTGTGCTCTCCCCCTTCTCTCTCTCTCTCTCTCTCTCTCTCTCTCTCTATGTAATGTGTATTGTTTAGCCAAGTGCATACAGAAACAATGTAGTTGCTATGATATGTCAGAGGCAACTGTTCTGGGCTCTTCAGTGGTTGAGGAGAAATCTGCCCAGAGGGGTCGAGGCATACTGAGAGCCCATTGTGGATGGCTCTTAAACTGATGGACCGCAGAAAAAACACTTCACCTAGTGCAGGTGTCCATGATGCGCTGAGGGCACATTCTTGGACATATATAATAGCATGTTTACAGACACTAGTCCAACCATGCTAATGCTTTTCCTACAGTGTATACATTCTGTTACTTTGTCCTTGAACTTCATATTGTAGTGTTAAGACGTTGTATATCGAAATGCATAATGTAACTTTCTATTCCTGTCTGTTAATATTTCTTTCTCTCTAAAGATTTATACTCCCACATCATAAAATGTTATGACTATAATTATGATCATTCCGTTATGAAGGCTTGGATTAAGCACATTTAATTATTAATATGCATAACTATGCATAATTAATATACCATAAACCCTTAGGAATACTCTTGACACTTTAAATGGCAATGCTACCCCATTGACAATAAATCTCAAATGAAGGCTATCACTCATGGGCAGCTTCCTGATCAGGGTAAGATTATTACTGTTCTATGATTGCACCTGGTTGAGCACTGTGATGAGTTATAGGGAGCTATTACTGTCATGTTATCATTGGCATGTATGCTCCAAGATATAACCAAAAATGCCAAAGGAACCAAAAGGCATTGCCTCAACTGGGTAATATTTAACAAAGGACCTTCTGTCTTAGTCAAGTCAGTGAGCTCTGAGAAAATATTGGTATACTTGATTCACTTGATTCAATAGTGGCTAAAGTTTTAGGTAATTAGCCAGTACGCTTTTCCTCAGTTGCCAACTGCATGTTTGTGCCTGATGCAAATTACTAGTCCAGGCGACTCATTTGAAATTGTGAAAGGCACAGCAGAGCTGGAACCACTTCAGAGGCAATTTAGCCACACTCCTTTCAACTGTCAGAATTAATTACCCAAGCGAGTCACAGCACAATGACGTATTATGATCATTCCTAGTCCAGGTATGCATTTACTGCAATCTGGAGGGGAATCATTCAGTATGTTGCGTGTACAGCCCCTTCCATGTGGGGAGTTCTCTGTGATGTGGAGCCCTTTTCATTCTAATCAGAGGATTGCTGTCTGTATTGGTTGTCAAAAAGCCAGAATAATTCATATATACATCAGAGGATTTTTACTTTGCATATTTACTGCTGGATTTACATGAAGAAAAGAGGCAGCACAAGAGAGATAGAGAGAAAGAGAGAGAGAGGGAGAGAGAGAGATGAGGGAAGGGAGGGAGAGAGGGGGGAGAGAGAGAGGGAGAGAGAGATGAGGGGAGGGAGGGAGGGATAGAGAGAGAGAGAAGGGAGAGAGAGGGAGAGAGCAAAGTGGCACTGCCGATACTGCAGACTATGCTTTCATTGCAATTCCCGAAGGGACTGAAAGAGAACTATTAAATTAGTATCGGACCAAGTGCTCGACCATGCTGTCAGCATCAGCATTATGCTGAATGGTTTTATTATTACAGTTGACATATTGAGACAAATTATAAAATCAAATCCTACACTGTGCCTCCAAAAATATTTTGGATAATTAAAGAACATGCCTCTTTACCTCTCCGCTTCTTCAGCCTCTTTCTTGTCCCTCTCTCTCTTTCATTTTCCCTCTTTTTCATGTGTTTTCTTTTTCTCAGACGTCTGTCAACGTGCGGCAGAAATGTTTACAGAACAGTGCGTTGAAGGACGTGCTTACACAAATGTCTGCTCGACGCTAGTGGATGTGCTTTCGGAGCTGAGGGCACTGTTCTGTAGAGGCTAATCTGACCCTCGCTGTGTAGACCATAGTGCTACCATCGAGAGGCTAATTAATTCCCCAGGAGAAGCCTAATATCGCTGTCATTATTAATCCTTATGTGTTCATTAGGGGATGGACCACGCTCGCCAGGGTCCAGGGCAGTAAAACGCTTGATGTTAATGGTCTAATGGCAGAGGAGAAAATGAAAGCAATCCTGTGTCGGTGAGGCGAGTGGTGGAGGAAGCAACCACACGTCGTCCCACTTAGTCCCTGACCCAGGAAGGGGATGTGGCCCGCCGCTGGCTCGGGTCCGTTCTGATGGTAACGTCTGTCTGGGATCACTCTTTTGTTAGCCGGGGCCGAAAGAGAGAGAGAGAAAATCCATATGTCGCGACACTTCAGAACTTGTAGAGATTTCCAATGGCAGCTCAATGAGGAGGATTTCTGTTGAATGCCAAACATTGGACTGGCACAACATTACTGTTTAAAAAAAACCTGTAAATGTCAAGAGTCTCTCTCTCTCCCTCAGCTTTAATTTCATCTGCAAACACTGAGAGAATCTTCTGTCCTGCAATATTTGATAGAGGACGTGAAATTAATGTCAGGGCACTTTGAAACATTCTGAGTGAGGAAGAAAAAAAAAAAGAAAAAAAAAAGATTTTACGCTTTTGTACATTCTGCAAGGCCTCTGTGTTCCCAAGGGCTTTTCAACTCAGAGAAGAACCATAGAGCACAGCTTCAAGATCAGACATGCAGATGGTCATGGGCTGCTGTGGCTACTCTCCTCTACTCCCGCTACCGTGTCAAGTCCTAATGAGAGGGTCAGCAGGCCCCTTCACCTCATATAATGATACGGCCATTAATATAAACCTCTGGAGATAACCGTTGGGAAAGACGGCCTACATTTGGGAGGGAACCATTATTATTTTGATGGAAAGAGGAGGCTAGAAGTAAAAGAAAACAAAAAGTTGAGGTGGGACTTTCAGGGGGGAAAAAAGACTTAACTCGTTAACTTGTTAGCTTAGCGCTTCCACTTCACAATATCATTAGGTTTATGGCAACCTCTTCCAATTTTCCCCAGGGAGAGTCCCAATTGTTCTACACTTGATTGCCTAGTTCCGTAAAGTTGAATTTGACAGCAATAAGAGAGGTTCATGGGGCCTTTAAGAATGTGCATACGACCAAGAAGATATAATTCCAGTGCAGAGGTGTCTGTCTCTTTCTGGTGTTGGTACTTGGTGGTACAGTACTTAGCATTCACTCATTTGCAATAGTAAACTTGAAACTTTTGTGTAATGTGACAAAAATGACATTACAGCCAACCAATTCCATTTAAAATGGGGGTGTCCCATTTCTTCCACACTGAGGAAACTGGTCACCTGAAGTGACTTGCCTCCA